>NW_006431210.1:8936439-8937254 GCF_000325575.1 Pteropus alecto
TGGCATACTGTTAGTATGATACCGGGCAAGTTAGTTAACCTATTTGTGTCTCAGTTTCCTCATCTGAGAAATAGAAATAATAATAGCACCGATGTTGCAAGGTTATTGTTAAGACCAGAAGTTAATACACACAGAACAATTCAAATAACACCTGGCAAATTATTAGCCTCCAATAAAAACTAGTTCTTGTTTATTTTTATTATTGCCATTTAATGTTTTCATCCCTGCTTGGTAGATAAGGAAAGTGAGCCTCAAAAGTTTCCATGCATCTTTTTTCCTGTTTTTTTTTTTTCCCCTTCTAAGAGAATAAGTGATCTTTGGAGGTAGATAGATCAAGTTTGCATGAGCAGTCTTTGGGAGGTACATGAAGATGAGAGATCTAGGAGAACCGTTAACTTGAAACAACTTTAAACTAATGGAAGCATCAATACCATGGTGTTCATATGAGTCTGCAAAATAACCCTCATGGTCTGTCATCACTAGCTCTTCTGTCTCCCAAGAATTCCTCACCATTGGTTTCAAATTATTTTCAAACATTCACCATTAAAAACCTCATAAAATTTATGGCCTGGGGTTGCAAGTGAGTGGATGGCTGGGGCCAGGAGGAGGATGGTAAATAGACAATACCAACCAGAGGTTAGCCATGGGCTGTCCTAGACTGAATACTTTCCTAAACCAAGAGTCACACTCACGCTAGGGGGGATTCTATGAAATCTAGATTCATTATGCTAATGATGTAACATAATTATGTTGTTGACAAATGCCTCCTGAGAAATTATCTCATGTTTTCCTACATAGACAGAAAATTAATAGCA
>NW_006431210.1:8937300-8956485 GCF_000325575.1 Pteropus alecto
ATATATATATATATATATATCTTGCTTCTTGGAAAGATTCAGGTGGGCTCACACTGCCTTCTGTCATTTTTATTCACCAATTGGAGAATTCTTGATTTCCTTCTCTAATTAATTGCTCTTATATCCCACTATAACAGCAATCGAAGTCAAGAAAATCCACAGTGGTGCACTTAAGCTTTTGTAAACTAAGAAAGGTTAAATAGTTTTAAATCTCCTTAAAAGGCAGAAACCAAGTACCTTAAATGGTGCACTTAAAATTTTCAGCACACCAAAAGAGCTCTTAGGATTTTTAAATTAATCGTCATTCTCCATTCACCCACTCCCAATCACTTCCAAAGCAAAGCTTTTTGGAAACATTTACAACACTTCAAGAATGCTAAAATGCCACATTCTTTGAAGAATGATTAGAAATTGTAAGTGTTTCAGACATTTTTTTTTTCCGTTTAATCTAAGTGTCTCCATTTGAAAGCTTGTCAAGGTGCAGAAATGGAAAGCAAAAAAATATATATATATATTAAAGGCGATCAAGATAGGATGTCAAAACAAACTCACAATTTCCCAAGATGGTTTTATGAAGCAAAGCTGTCAGTTTTGCTGTCATGGAGCTTCAGAACAGCACAAGTTTCCATTTTTCCTCTTTGTTCACGGTGGAATTACAAACTTTCTTTTGACCTTTCAGAAACCAAGTCTGGAGTTGTGACATTTACATTACTCTTCTCCTCCTCTAATTACATAGATTTGAGCTTTAAATAGATAATAATGAGAGTTTTTCCAGATAGGAAACATGTTTTCTTACATTTTGGAAAAAGTGTATTACTGAAGTCTGGATGTACGAGCACACTGTCTTGGGGCCTGGGCTGCCTTTCTACTATTGTATCTGCCACACTGAGCACAGAAATGGTCACCTAACAGGTGTCCAGTGCACGCCTATGCGTGATGATGTCATTACATCATTACTTCCTCTTTGTGAAGAGAACTTGAGTGGTGCTTGCACTGGAAATCACTGTTTCTTAGGAGAGGTGATGTGGCTGAAAAGTAAGAGTATAATGTCTATTTCTTTCCACACTGGCCAAACTTCATGGTTTTACTATCATCTCTCCCTCTTCATCTCCAGAGCAGGGGTTCTCAACTTTAGCTGCATCAGCATCACATGAAAGATTTCTTAAAGCCCAGACCTTATTCAGAGACCAAGCTTTGAGAACAACTGCTCGGGAGAAATAAGATATTTTTCTGCTTTGTTTTAATAATTTTACATGGCCTGGTATTTTGTTTTCTGGTTGCAAGGGTATTCTTGTTGTTATCACCTGCCTTGTCTACACCCTAGAGTATTTTTGGAACCGACGCAAGACATCACGTTTTGCCATCACTTCCTCTTCCTCGTGTTTATTTTCATCACTACACAAATACATCCTGGATACTCTCTTCCTCCTTGTAATTTCGGAAGCTTTAGGCTATTCTACTGAACTCTGACCCCTGGATCTCAAAACATTTTCTTTAATTCAGGAAAAAATATAATTATGGTGCAGGGTCCTTATAAAAGAGAAATTGCATTGGAGGAGTTAAACAGGCAAGGAAGACTTTATTCACAACTATGGCAATCAGAGTGAAGACTGTCACAATAGGGGCGAGAGGTTAAACTCAACCCTGCTGAAACAAAAGGCAGGAAAGTTTATAAGTGAGCTCGTGGAAGAGTACTGGAGGACATTAGAGAGGTGATTGGTCAATTTGATTAAGCCATCTGTGTTTGCGGATTGGTGTTTATCAGAGTCAGACTCTTACCTTCCACAGAAACTGACAAATAAGGGACTATTTCTTGATGATTACATTTCAAAGGATGGCGCCCAAATCCTTAAGAAAGACATTCTTGGATTGTAAAACTGATAAATTGCTGGGAGAATATTTACATCTTAGGGGATCAGAAATGCTCTAAAAAAGGGAGGTAAAAGGCCTATGTCAGGAAGAAATTTGTCTAAAGTCAAGGCCATCATTATTACTTGTCTAGGCTGGTGGCTTATAGTTCACAAAAGAGGATATTGAGGTCCAAGGAAGTAGTCACTTCCTGAGGAAAACACAGCTAGTAACTGGCAGAGCTAGAACCCAAACTCAGGCTGTTTCCCCCTTGGAGAGTGACCGCTCCCCTTACTCCCTGGGAGTCTGCCCGTGCCCTTCCCCTCTGTCCTGCTCCCTTCCCAGTTTTCCATTTTGCTTTGCCTTGTGATCTCTTGTTCAATTTTTCCCCATGTTCTCTTTTTTCCTTTTTTTTGTCTCTCTTTTGAATGTCTACCTGAGTCTCTCACCCAGCCACTCTGCTGTCTTCTCCCTACACCTCCCACAACCTGTCCCTTAGGGTCTAGCTTCAACTTATGGGCACCCCATTGTGAGTAGCAGTGAATTTCTGTGCAGTATCCCCTAGGACTTGGCACAAGCTGTTCAGTGCCCTGGCCCTATTGGTTCTCTTTTGAATGACTCTAGAGAAAACTTGGTGGCTTAGAGCATGTCCATAGATTCCTGGTGCTTGAGTTTAAACTCAGAATCCACCACATACTAAGTACATAAAATACATAAAATTCCACTTAGGAATTTTACTTAACATCTCTGATTATCAGTTCTCATCTTCAAAATGAAGATGCTATGAAAATTAGCAGGAAATTTTATTATATTATTACTGTTGTTGCTGCTGCTGCTGCTGCTGCTGCTGCTGTTGGTGTTGACTCTCTCTGTGCTAGGGTCAAACTTGTACTGTAACATCAAGTCATATGACAAACTCTTCAGTTTGTATTGGGGCTGTGACTTCAGGGTCATAACATCAGTGGTGCAGTCTCAAATTACTCAGCATTTTCAAATGTCTTTTTAGATCCTTTAATTTTCTCCCCATGTGTTATTCAAAAGTATTTTAAATCAGTTAGATGGAGCATCCTGAATTAACTTGAAACTTTATCATTATTAATAATCAAGTCATGGAAAAAGCAAAGAAGATTCTCACCTGAGAACACTTGCGCCAGTCCATGGTATACACATACATGTGCTTTCAGGAGGCATTTGGGTCATGGTTAAATCTAGATTAGTCTGCCAAGATCAAATCCTAGCTCTGTCATTATCTAACTATGTGGGTCGACTTGAGTTATCTAACTTCTCCATGCTTCAATTTCCCTATCTATATAGGCAGTAATAGCACTTATTAGTAGTATTTATCCAAGTGCCCACACATACTAAATGCTCAAGAAATATCAGTCTTTCTTCTCTGCAGTTGCATGGTACATTCCTATCACTTATTTAAAAAGATTTCCAGTTTATCTATTCCTTACGTATGTTACCATTCAATGAGACAGAAGAATGCATTTTTAATGACATAAATCAATATTTATGGGCTAGTAATTTAAAAATTTCTTGCACTACATTCTTATAAGCTATGATATCATCAAAATCATCTATTAGTTTGAATTCACAGACATAGAAATTTTGCTTGGTGTGTTTTCTTTCCAATGTTCTGGTTAATATTCACTGCCCAAAATGACCATGGTCAAGGGTCCCATGGTCCAGTTGCAGGGAACAGCAGCTAGTGCCTAAAGGACATGGGATATAGCAGATATTTCTTTGTCCACAGTGGAGGGAGAGGGAGATGATTGGGGCTAGAGTCCGCCTTGGGGACTTCTCCTCATTGATCCAGTTACCTACGTGTTTGAGAAATCCACAGTCCATAAACATCCACATGACTTTACTCTTCTATGTCATATGAAGGATGCTCAATCTTTGCCATGAAGGCCAAACTGTCTTTGGTCCACCTCTTAGCTATGTTAATAAGATGTCTATGAATATATGAAATACAGTGCAGATCTTAAGCACTCTCAATAAGTATGATCTAGTTCTTCTACTCCCACCTGAGGGAAAAGATTATTTCTGACTATGGGCCTTCAAAATTCAGCTTTAGAGATATTGAAGAACCATCTGCATAATCAACACATCATAGGACTCCTCCTTACACTGCAGTATCTTTAATCTCCATCCTAGTCATTTTATTCTCATGACAGCTCAGTAAGACATTTCTATGGCATTAATTACTCAGGGTGATGGGAGTTTTCAGGCGCTGGGTTTGGAACTTCAAGGTATCATTTATTTATTAATTTATCACCCTAGTGGCATGTGAGAAGGCTGAATGAAACCATTCTTTATCTCTCTTTGCTAGGAAATTGATACATCAGAAAAAGATGTAGCAAATATTTCAATAAAATATAAACGCAAAATGTGGGAGGGGCATTAGTTAATCTCATCCTACAGCACTCACCTAAAATTCTTTAGTGATGGATTATTTAAAGTAAGCATTTAGACCCAGAGCTGTTGAATGATCTGTTGGTTTTTATCTCTCTCTGTTTGTAGGTTCTGAGTCTTCCAGCAGTGCCGGTTCGTCAGGATCACTGTCCCGCACCCATCCCCCTCTCCAGAGTACACCCCTGGTCTCAGGCGTGACAGCCAGTTCTCCTGGCTGTGTACCCTATCCAGAGAGTGGAATGGGGGGCCAGGTTGGTGCCAACAGCACTGGCTATATACTCCTTCCACTCGAAGCTGCAACAGGCATCCCGCCTGGAAGCATCCTTCTGAATCCACACACAGGTTAGTGTATTGCCTCGCTTTGGCAGGACCAGAATTTTGCTTGTGTTCGATCTTAACAATTTACTAGCAAGTTTTCTGAAAATTCCTGAGCAGGAGAGCATGGTGCATGAACTGCTATGGAGGAGCAGGTCTATAATTATAATCTATATCTCCATATTGATATCGGTATTAATATAGATATAGAGACTTCCCAGAAATATCTACTTTTCTCTATCTTCTCGTCACTGACCACAATGTGTCTCATGTATTCCCAGGAACTAAGATGAGAGATCATTGAGTGAGGAACTGGGATATACTAATTAAAACTTTATGTTTCTCAGAATAAATCCATGGATAGCCTGTTATGATGTTAAAAGTGTTTTTGCACCCACAATATTTCAGGAACTTGAGATATTAACTGGGACATGTAGTGGATTATTAACTATGGAAGTTGCTTTCTCACTTTGTACCTTCACCAAACTCCTCCTGGAGAATAAGGAATAGCAGTGACAGAGAGTATACAGAGAGCAAATCCTTACATATTTTAGAGATTTTAGGCCTTAGACTGGTTTTGCTGGGGTCAGAAAATTGGTAACTTCATCGTTATAGTTCTTTCCATGATAAATGGCCATTTGTTCTTTATTTTTTAGTTTTCCTAGTAGTCAGTTAACTTCCATGCTGATTTCAAAGGACCCAGAGCATTGAGCAAATAGCCTGATGAACATCTGCTTCATAGGGGTAATTTCTCGACATTGGAGGACAATGTTGCCTGTGCCTCCAAGGTCATTGGCAATATCTACAGATACTTTGATTATCATGACCTGGGGAGGAGCGGACTTCTACTAGTATTTAAGAATGTAGATGCAAGAGATGCTACTAAACATCCTGCAATGCACAGGACAGCCCCTTACAACAGAGGATTTTCCAGTCCAGAATGTCAGTAGCGCAGTGATTGAGAAACCCTAGGTTGGAAAGTTTGACATTGACTAGTAGCTTCCTTAGAAGCCTTTATAAGGGATTGAAAAAAAAATTGAGTTGTCTCAAGATATATCTGAGGTTTGGTTTAGATTATTGCAGAGTATTTCTTTGATTAGCTAAATTTGAAAATGAAAAACCAGATGCAATTCTCTTAAAAATAATCTGGCTCAATCTTCTCACATATATAGTGCTACTAGTAATTAGGAAATGCAGAGAAACATGAGAACGATAGTAAAAGAGTTACTTGAATAATTGCCACATTTTCATGAAAACATATGGCACATTCTCAAGGCATGGTGTTTGATTGAGACATTTTGAAAATGTCATCAGCTTCAGGGAAAAGAAGGCATAATCATTTTATTGAAAACCATTTGAAAGCTTTCCGATTAGAGACTGCTAAGAAGAATATTAGATTGCTTTTATTTTCTTTGGATCATTGTAAGCACTATAAAGGAAATTAAAAGAAAACCAGGATCATATTCATTACTCTGGGCACTCGAAGTACATGATTCTGTTGGCTTAAATTCTTTCACTTTTAATTGAGATGGAGGGCTCGTAGACAAGAGCACACACTAAGTATTAGTTTTGAGTGGTTTGTTTTAAGCAAAATTGTGGTGTTTCAAAAAAGCTCAACAGACTATTTTTAGGGTATAATGCAAGAATATTATTTGTAATGATAGTGTGGCTGTGCATGTGTATGCGTATGTTATTATCTGTAATCTTGTTTATAGAAAAAGAAATAAAGTGCTATCTGGTGCCAAGTCCCAATTCTGATTCACTGGATGGAGTGATTTGAGCTGTTATCAAAATATCTCCTTTGAAAAAGGACCCTAACTAAGGAACAGGGTCTAATAACACTGTTGAACAGCTTCACCATGCATATTTCTCTGATCTGATAAATGCTAGACATATCCCTAGACCAGAAGGAAAATGTACCAATATATTGTAGACCATGGTTGAGTGGTGAGATGTAAGGTGATTATGATGTTTCTTCTTTTACAGAATGTGGGATTTTTTTAATATTGAAAATATGCACATGTATGTATGTATGTATGTATACATATATATGTATACACATGTTGATATATATGTGTATATGTGCATGTCTGTCTGTCTATCTCTCTCTCCATCCATCATCTATCTATCTGTCTAGATAGCTGTCTGTCTATCTATCTATCTATCTATCTATCTATCTATCATCTATCTATCTATGTGACTACTTTGCTTCTTGTGTGAATTTTCCTTGGGTTCATTTCCTTGTTATCAGCACATTTATAAGCTCCTTGTAGGTAAAGGCCATACTTGGCTATTTTTTTTTTCCCCTAGAGTAGATAACAAAGTAGTCTTAGGCACTGTGCTCAATGATTACATATTACAGAAATATTATCTGCTACCCATTATACATGTTCATGTGGATAGGGAGCAGTTTTTCATCTAATGTCTTATATTTGAGAATGTGGCTCATGTATAAAATTATGATTGGTAAAATATCTGTCTTAAGTAGGAATAAGACAAGCTATGATTTGAAAATACTAAGGTGTCTGCCAATCATATCTACTAAATGAAACATAAATGAAACTTCCTTTGTCAGCACAATAGACTTGGCTCTTACTAAGTACTAAATATTTGGCTCACTGAAATCATCCCTGCCCACAAATATTCTTGCAGTTCTCCAAATACAGCCACAACATTTTATTTTGTCTGGCCTTAGACTCGGCTCTCAGCTGGTCTATTTCTAACTCAGGACCTCTGACCCATTCTTTCTTTGCTTTTCACACATCGGGATGGGTAAGTTGCTACAAAAGCTCTTTTTCAAAGTTATCGCTGTGAAACATCTTCGTCCTTGCAAGGCAAGCTTGGGTTTGATTCTTGAGTTTGATCTTCCTCCAGCTGTCTCAGACTCAGCCTCCTTTTGGAAATTTTTAGCAGACAGTTCATCTTTGCTTAGCTGTATTCTTTCAGCTCAGTACTATCCAGAGATGCCAATAACCTTTGGCATCCCTCAAGTACTTGTTAATGTCCGTATATGTTGTTATTCCATTTTGCTTTCCCTTCATCTGGTGCAAATTCATGAGTGTGTGAAGTGAGGGCATGCCATCTGCAGGGACTTCACTTTGAGCAGCCTTGAAGGGCTGGTCTCTTTCAAATGCTCTGAGCTTCCATGACCTTATACATTTTGTTTTTCACAAGACTTCTAGCATTTATTTATTCAAACTGTTTCCATCTTTTTCTTAATTGCATCATGAAGTTTTTATGTGCTGTCTATAAATGTATTTTTGCAAGATCTGAATCAATCCTTACCTCTCCATGATCAGTAACTCCCTTATAATTTGATTGATCACCTTCTAAAAACTAAGAAAGGAAAATCTCTTTTTCTCACCCCCTCTCTTTCTTTTTAAATAAATACTTTTTGCCTAGCCATTGGCAGAAACGCTTCAGTGTCAGGAACCAAGAGCACGTGACTACTTTGATTCCTGTGTCAGTTTTCCCTGGGTTCATTTTCTTCTTACCAGCACATTTATAAGCTCTCTCTGGGGAGAGCTCATAGTTAGTTGTGTTTCTGTTTTTGTTTTGAATCCTGGAATAGATAACATAGTCTTTAGTCACTGTGCAGGTACTCAGTAATTATGTTAGTAAAATAAAATCTACGACACATTGTACAGGTCGATGTGGAGAGGGGAGAAGTTTTTCACCTAATGTCACGTGTTTGAGAGGAAGGAGCACAATGCATTGAATCCTTTCTTCTGAGCTCAGGGCACCCTGGCTTACCTCTGTCATCGCACCCTCTTTACCCACGCCAACACACATGTCAGGGCCTGCAGGGCACAGTAGTGAAGTTCCTGACATGAAAACCTCTTCTTAGCCGAATAGTCATAAGGCCAGCTAGTGTTTCTTTCCCTTTTGGTCTTCAGCAGCTGTCATTCAAACTAATTGCTTGTATTCAGTGGTAATTGCATCTGTATTTGGTGTAAATGATAGAATATAGAAAGGTGAGCATTGCCTGACTTGAAAACCAATAGTTGCCATCCTCACTCTCGTAGGAAATTGTCTTTGTTCTCTTTCCTGCTATCTGTTTTACTTCTTTCATTTTCTTCATTATTTTTACATCTCCTTGGTGAGCATAAAATCAATCTTTTATACTCTTTTCTCTTTCCAGGACAACCTTCCATCTCCTTCTACCCAAGTGAATTCTTATTGTTTTTCATATGCAATTGCTTAGAAACATTTCTTTTTTCTGGTCCACAACATATTAATAATATTTCAAAGAGGAGATCTAAAATTTATCACAAAGAACCTCTGAATATTTTATGGTTATGTTTTCACCCTGATTATGGTCAGTTTTTTCACACTTCCCTGGGAGTAAATTGAAGGTCATATAGAACCAGGAGTTCCTAACCTCCGGGCTGTATACCGGTGCTGGTTCCTGGCCTGTTAGGAACTGGGGCACACAGCAGGAGGTGGGCAGTGGGCCAGCAAGCAAAGCTTCATCTGTATTTGCAGCTGCTCCCCAGCGCTAGCATCACTGCCTCAGATCCACCTCAGATCCTCAGGGATTAGATTCTCATAGGAACACTGGTCCCTGATGTCGAAAATGTTGGGAACACCGATATAGAATATAATAGATTCTTTCTTTTAGTTTTCCATCTTCGTGTGTACGTTTGTATGTGTGTTTGTGTAAGTACAGAGTGAGGCTGATTTTGAAACGATTTCATATAAAGTTGCTGTGAAAATTTTGTAAATGTTAAGCACCTAAAATTTTCCTCTTATGTTTTTAAGATACAAAGGTGGAGGTGGGTGAGGGGCGATGAAAGATTAGAATTCTAAATGGGCTGATAAAATTTTGAAAATTGAACTGTTTTTTCATCCATTCTCACATCACCGGTTTTGGAGGAAAAACAAGTTGCACATTTTAAATCCAGAAGTTATTTTTACAAAAAGAAAAAATATATAAAATAAATTAAATGACAGTGATAGAAAAACAAATGCCTATGGGGAACATTAGAAAAAAATATACCACTAAATTTAGTTCTGTGAATATAATTCTGGTACATTTGCTTTTCTATCGTTAGCACATTGTGATTGGTTATGAAATCATTGTCAGAACTTCCTTAGTTGTGGCAAGTATGTTCATAAATATGAGCATTTAAGGTTTCTTGTCGCATACATGAAATATATATCGTCTGAAAATTTCCAGTAATATTGAGGAACTATCATTGCAATTCCTAACAGAGCTGAAGGCAAGTCCATTGCTCTTTTCATGTGAGCATTTTGGCTGGTTTCACTACTGACCCCAGCAATTGCCCCCCCAACCTATTCCAATTTCCTTTCTTAATGTCATTTATAAAGTGTACAGGTGAAGTGCATGATCTACACATATTTGATGTGTAGCCTTGGTAAATATTTGAATATGTGAACGCCTGTGTAAACATCACGCTGAGTAAGACAGAGTCTCCTCGTAGCTTCCCCCATACCCCTTAGAGTTACTGCTATTCTGACTTCCATTACATCGCTAAATGTTGCCTGACCTTGAATTTGATAGAAATGGAATTATACAGTAGCTGCCCTTTTAGGACTGGTTCCTTTCATTTAGCATACATAAGCTAATTAGCTGAGTTCTCATTTTATAACAGTCTCTTCTTATTGAATAGTGTACAATTTGTTTTCATTAAAATATAGTTTCCTTTGGGTCAGTTTTTCTATTTTCCCTCTCAGTCTTGTTCCTTTCGATTGCAAATTTTCCTCACATTACTGGCCATCTTTGGTTGCTCTTCATATACATTATGAAAGAACAAGACTGATTTCCTTACCCAAACATGCTGCTTACCCTGGATAAGGGTGCTCATGTAATTCCTGCATATTGATCAATGTAAGGAGATGCTTTTGGGGAGAACTCAGCAAGCTGTCTCTGCCATCTCCTTAATGCCAAGAGCAGGGATCACCCTCCTGTGAGACACCAACCCCATACTTGCAGTCCTTCTCTTCCCAGACATTTTGTTCAGGCTTCTAGAGAATATTTCCATGGCTTCAGCTTGGGGATACACATTTCTACTGCTGCCTTTCCCATAGGGATGTGGAGGTTATAGAATAGGAAAGAAAGGACTCACAAACTGTCCCGCAAATACTTTGCCAACCCATTGACCCATATTCTCATCCTGCCCATTCTTTATCTACGAATTCCGGGTGTGATTCCACTTTGAAACATGGCCCCCACCTCTCCTGACTTCTCATGCATTGGTTAATAATTTTCAGTGATGACTGGATTTTTTTTCATGGTATCTCTTTGTACCAGATACTCATTGTGTAAACTAGGATAATTCTCTTCCGTTATTCGGCGTAAGGGGAAGTAAATGGACTTTGGAGTCATATTGACAAGAGTCGTTTCCTGATTCTCTCGCTTACTGCTTTTTTGTTTGTTTGTTTTGATTCTGTTTTCTGAATAAGTTGCTTGGCCCTTTGAATTCTAATTTTTTTGTCTCCAAACCGGGATGAGATTGCACATCTGAGGGTTGTTGGAAGAGCTAAGATCATACATGTCAGGTGCCTGTCACTGTGCCTGCCATATTGGAAACTGATTTGTTCTCTCCTTTACCTTCCTTTTCTTCCCCCTTTTCTCTCTTTCATTTTCTGCTCCATACTTTCCTTCTTTCAGCTCCTTATTCCTATAACCTTTCTGATGGGCCTTCATTTCCCCTTCTGAAACAGAGAAATAAGGAACATCTTCCTTCCAAACAGAGCCATGACGAGGCTCCAATAATACTATTTTTTAAACTATAAAATACTCCCCAAATAGTGGTAATAATAATAGTGAACTATGCCATCATTTCAAATGGCAAAATATTGTATTTTGCTTCACCATTATAAGATGGTCCTGTGACAAGCTTACTACACATCACCTTTAAAATAGAAATCTCCATGTCTTTTGCTTGTGTCTCTGCAGAGAAGTAAATGAATGGATGTGGTATGTTCTGTTGCATATATATTTGTGGAATTCATAATGATACTGAATTGGAGACAAAGCTAGGAGAAGCAAAACACATGTATTGGTAAATAATGTGTAACCGAAGGTAGTTGGGATAATACAAAAGGAAAGCAGCCCCCTCTCAGAGTACATTAGTATCTCACTGGTGGCTGTGAGGTGCAGGGCAGCAAAACACAAGGCTTCTTGAAGATTGCTTCTCCACAGGCCTTCTCCACTGGGTGCTACTGTACTTGACTTTGGGAGATCTCCCTGAAGGTGGTAGATTTATTTGCTGCTTCTTAACATTGCTCTGGGCTTACATTGTTATATAATGTAAGCTGAACCGGGTGGGTCAAAAATAGCAAAGTCTTCACATGGGCGAAGGTTCTCGTGTCCTGGATTGCTACCACCCTGCCCCTTTGCTTAAGGTTGCTTTTTAAATATCTATCAGAGTGGTTATTGCTGCCAAAGGAGAGATTGAGAGGCTCACCTGGACCAATGGTTCCATTGCAGGCCAGCCCTTTGTGAATCCCGATGGAACCCCTGCAATATACAACCCCCCCACCAGTCAGCAATCCCTGCGAGGCACGATGGTGGGGCAGTCCCAGCAGCAGCCACAGCAGCAGCCCTCTCCTCAGCCACAGCAGCAGGTCCAGCCACCACAGCCGCAAATGGCAGGCCCCCTGGTCACTCAGGTAAGGAGCTGGCTGGAGGCAGGGAGGAGACATGCTTTAAGGTGAAGGTTGCACAGCCTTCAGGACAGCAGTGCATCAGGAAGAGGGGATATTTTCCATCAGCGTGACCCTCATCCACTCATCAATAAAACCTGGCAGCCTAGACTCTGGTCACAGGTTGGCAGGATTTCATCTGGAACCTTACGTTTAGATAGAGATGAGTGGACCATCCAATGACTTGCATGACGAGGGCATGGTGCAAGGGGAAATGAATGACATGTTTTTCTTAGGGCTAGACATGATTTTTATGTATCAAGGAGCCTGTCTTGGGGATTGACCGCATATTCCCGCCAGGGCCTTTGTATCAACTCGCTCACCCATTCCCAGCACACACCAAGTGCTCCTGATTGCAAAGAGTCAGTAGTAAAGACTTTATCATTGGAAAGAATAGAAATCAGTTTAGTTCCAAGGTGACCTGGAGACACATAGAGACCTTAGAGACACATAGAGCTGCCCCCATTTGCCTGAGGCAACACCTGGCAATGTCCACAGAACCCCGAAGGGTTCTGAGTAGGTTGCTGGAGTGAAACTTGTTTTAAATATTTTTTTCCTTACTTCTTATTCCTTGGGCCATATTTTTAGACCCAGAAGATCTAACCAATGACAACGTAAAAAGTGTCACAGTATGTTCTTAAAGAGGTGTTCACTCTGAGCAAACGAGCCTCCATAAGGGCAGGCTGGCTCCAGCCTGCATGACTTGGATTTGCCTTTGGTGCCTGGTTCTTGTCTCTGAAGTGCACGGAGCCAAGAGGACCTGTAGGGGGTGGTGGGTGGTATGCTTTGGATATGACAGCCTTCCAGTGGGATTTTAGCCCCCACCCCAAGTGCTTCCTTGTTAACTGATCAGCTTTTTCTTTCCTCCAGTCTGTCCAGGGGCTGCAGGCTTCCTCCCAGTCAGTGCAATACCCAGCAGTCTCGTTTCCTCCCCAGCATCTCCTGCCTGTGTCTCCAACGCAGCAGTTCCCCATGGTACTGTGTTTCATGTGTATGCCTTTTGCCCCAGGAGAGCATAGTCACGATTTTACTTTCCCGTGTGGGCCTGGTTGGTGCCAGATGGGTGCCCTAGGCTGACTATGAGGGATGTGTGTGAATATCTCATTTCAGAACATTACAACACATCTTCGAAGTCATGGTTTTCTTTCTGTCATTTGTTTCGTGGTTAGTGCTTCTGCAATCTGGTACCCTTTTATTTTTAAGAGTGTGCCAGTTCAGCGGGAATCGAATGCCATCAGTTAGAAGTCAGAAACACACTCACGAACTTGGCGTGAGGGTTTGGGAAATAGCTGAAAGTCAGCGTCAAAATGGTAACCATGCACTCCTGATAAAATGTCCTCTCACATCCCAAACCCCTAGGTTCCCCTTCATTCCTCCTCAATGTACTAGGTCCTTTTGGACAACAAGAGTGAGCATTGCCCCTAAATCTCCAGTGAGCAAACACTCCATAATTTACAAACGGGGTCCCACCCAGCTGACACAGGTTCTGGCCTGACCTTTGCAACAGCTGTGGGTAATGATGAACATAAGTCCTCCTGCCTCTCCCCAGAAGGCAGGTCCTGTGGCTACTGCTAGGAAGAGCATTCGACTCTTCAGGACAAAACACCAAGCCCTCTTGTCTCGGCGCCATCCTGAGAAGCCCAAGCCCTTAGTGAAAAAGTAATAATTGGATGCCATCGAAGGAGGAAGATTTGAGTCAAACTGTTTGCCATCTCTGATCCTCAGGATGATTAAATCTGCATTCTCTTGTTCTAGCTGGAGAATCCCTTCCTTTTATTTTTTCCAAATCGTACTCCCTGCTTCTCACACAATGACAGTCGTGTGGCCTATGTCTGCCTCTGTGTGCCTCTCCCATTGCTAAGTGGATCTCCCTGATTTCCTCCTTTTTTTTTGTGTCTTGCAGAGAGATGATGTGGCGACACAGTTTGGCCAGATGAACCTGAGTAGGCAGTCCTCAGGAGAGACTCCTGAGCCCCCATCTGGCCCTGTCTACCCCCCATCCCTCATGCCCCAGCCAACCCAACAGCCCAGCTATGTCATCGCCTCTACAGGCCAGCAGCTCCCCACAGGGGGATTCTCAGGCTCTGCACCTTCCATCTCTCAACAAGTTCTCCAGGCCCCTCCCTCACCACAGGGATTTGTGCAACAGCCTCCACCTGCACAGGTAAGCATGCTTTTTCTCACACCTGTGACCTGTAGCTGATTTGTGCTGCACTTTGACTTCTATATTTCCATGTAGAATGTTGCCAGGTCAGTCTCTCTTGCCCTTCTGGCTTATACCGATATTCTCCACCTGCAGGACCTGATCTGTCCTGTTCAGTAGTTGTGCAAAAAATAAGTTTAATGAAACCGACCCAACTGTCCATGGTTCAATTGGGGGAACATCCCATCTTCCAGACTGCCAGTACGGAGGCCACAAGAAAACAATCCCTTCTAGGTGATGCCCTGCTCATGCATTGTCTAGGAATGGAAAGCCTTGGACGAGAGGAACATCCGCTCCTGGGGACTTTCAATGTTCTCTTGCTCCTGCTCTGGGAATTTGTTCTTTCCTCTCTTACAGATTCATAGAATTTTCTGGAGCTAACTTGGTGCTCCAGGCAGGGGCTCCTCTATGAATATAAAGGAGGAAGCTAAGCCAACATGCGCTGTCCTGTCCTTTCCCTCGGGGGAAGCTGAGTTTACTCGTATTCTCACAAGTGGCCATTCATCATATTTAATTGACTCGAGCATGTAAGACACCACAGATCACTGATTTTTACTGTCCTCTCAAAGACTGATTATGTGTTACTGTTCACCACCAAACATCTCTGGTGCTCTCCTGGGTATCCCGTGCAGAATATTGCAAGTGATTACTGTCAAGATGTAAAATGCACAGAGGCGTTTTCTGGTCCATTTTCAAGGCACACATATCCTAGGCAAATTCCATCCTAATTATGAAATATCGCACTGGACGAGCTGCTTAAAGCACAGTGTCACCTTCTTATTGTTTGTTTCACCGCCTTAACATCTTGAATAAATTATTTTCTTTTCAAGTCATGCAAAACCCTCCACCATGAAAGAGTTTTCACTCCGTTGTTTATTTTATTTCGAGCAATTAATAGTTCATCTTCTGTTACCTTCTCAGTAATGTCGCTTTGCCAGTAGGATTTAAGGAGATGTGGAAAATCCTTTGAAGTTACAGGAGAAAGGACCTCATTAGTATATTAATTATTTTGCTAATAAATTAAGTACTTTAATTATTGGAAAAATTGTTTAGCTTTTTAGCCTAAATAACATCTAAGCTTTTACCCATTTCTGCTGTCAAAGACGGGAGTTGGTGGAATATTTAATTGAAGACTTTTAAATAAAAGTTCCTCCTTGATGAAGGAATTTCAGTTTTAGTGGATTGCAGGAGCAAAGACAACTCAGAACTCCTGGTATATCTGCAATGGAAATGCTTTCGTTCCTGCTTCAATAGATTTAAAAATAGAAAGAGGGAGGGGAGAAAAAAAAGGCAAAATGGATGTTCATGATCAGTTTAGACATCCATGAATTTCTTTTAAAAGAAACACAGATTAAGCTACAGGATATAATTTCCAATTTAGTAAACAATTTTTCCTTTTTTTTTTTTTTAAGTGGAACATATCTACAATGGAATGTTACAATTTAGGAAACATTTTAAAACTTGATTATTCAACTGTGAAAAGAACTTGTGAGACACAGTCCGTGGGCATACATGGAGATATGTTAAACTTACACAGAGAACGAACTTTTTAATACCCTTGGAGGCCAATTGTGTCTGATTTGTCATGTGTGCTTTCTGGGTGCTCACTGGAAGCAAGAAACATATGGACAAGACAAAGAGGGATTTGAAGAAGGGAAGTGGGAGAAGTGCTTATCTTTTATGGTTTATCCTCTCATTTATTTATTTCCTCTCCTAATCCACTCACTTTTTGATTCTCTGTATTTTAACATAGTTGTTGAAAATATACATTTCTTCCCTTTGGGGCTATTCTTGCTCCTTCGTTCCTTCACCTTTCTCCCTTCCAACCTTTCAAATTTATCCTTTAAAGATTCCTCTTAGCTCAGCTCGGCTGCCGTTCTCAGTGATGGAGGATGAGGATGAGCCAAGTGCCATTTCCCACTTGCTTTATATGCTTGGGAGCTACAATTCCTGAGAGCTGGCTAATACTCCACCTCGGAGAGATGCTGGATGGAAGTGACTGAATCTTTAGCACATTTTGTCAGGGTATCAAAGAAGGTAGAAGTAGGAGAATAAAACAAGATCAAAACAAAAAGCAGTACTAAAAATGAGGTGTGCGCGCTCTCTCTCTCTCTCTCTCTCTCTCTCTCTCTCTCTCTCTCTCTCTCTCAAGAGCTATACTTTTATCCAAACCATTAGTGTTTATCAGGAAAGTTTTTTCAAAAGCTGTTTGAAGTCTGTCCTTCATCCCTGAAGGTGTTTTCATATTTCATACTGAATGTAAGAGGAGAGACTGAGAGCCAGATAGCATATTTAAGAGCTTACGTTGAATCAAGACACAGCCTCTCCTAAAGGAACAAAATACGGTTCTCCCTAAAAGTCCTACATATATAATGCTGATGTATCAATTAGATAGTATTTGTTCTTATTCTTAATATTAGGAAGCACTTACTACTATAGAATGGTGATAATCTTTAATAGCACCACAATCTGCCAGAGCGTAACTAAAACCAATTATTACTCCAGAATTATTTGGATTTTTATTGTTATAAATTGCTTACAAAGAAAGGGAGAAATAGTAAGATTAAATCACTATAAACAATACATATAATAAATTAGTTAATTGCCAGATATAGACCTGTGTTTGTTTCAGATTCATGCAGCTTCTTACCCTTAAATATCCATATTGTTAGATAGAATTATAATTCATAATCATTCCATGAGATCACAAAACCATAGACCCACAGAGACTGTTATCTTTTTTGTCCCTACTTTATCCCTAGGCAGGAAAACATGTTATGTATGTTTCAATAGCAAGATTGAAAAAGAAAAGTGTTTCCTATTTGATATGAGCAAATCAGAAATAAAATAGCCGTAAAAATCATAATTCTCAAAGAGGTGGCTCATACTTTTACTCTATGAATATAATACTTATAGGGCGTGTATTGGTGTGCCTCTGCCTACACTTTAAAGAAGATGATAGAAGAAAATTCAGAAGCCTAGAAATGAAAAATAATTAAGATTCATAAGAAAATAACCTTAAAATAAATGACCTCAGGTGGGCAAGGAAGTCTTTCCAGATGAGGAGAGATTAGATTTGAATCTAACCAGAGGTAATTAGAATATTTACGGGCATTGCCAGTCATTAGAAAGTAATAGGAAGTGCTATAGACACTATTTTAATATTTTTCTCGTTTTGGATTGAACATAAATTTTTTGGATACTTCCGATGTGCCAATCACTCTGCAAAGTGCTTTGGCAGACTTTATTATATTTCATAATTTTATTCTCTGCTTCTTTTAGGCTAGAGATCAGCAGTTCTCATGCCTCACCTGTGTTTCCACTAGAAAAACACTTCAAGTTAGATATAATATTTAAAACTATCATAAAAGATTTTTGTTGTTGTTGTAGATGACTGTTTTATTCACTCGTGCTTCATTCAAAAAACACAAAATTCAGTGTTCTAAAACAACCATTGTATTACTCATGACTATCAGTAAATTGAACAGGACTCGGCAAGGGTGGGTCGCCTCTGCTCCATGCGGTATTACCTGGGACAGCCTGGAACACTCAAGGTGGCCTCGCATATGCCTCGAACGTTGGTGTAGCCTGCAGACTGAGGCTCCTCTATTCTCCACGTGGCCTCCTTCTCCAGCAGTGTAGCCTGGGCTTTTTTTTCCTGGTGGCTGAGCTGTCCTCCTGCAAAAGTGGAAGCTGCAAGTCTTCTTAAGGATCAGGCTTGCAAGTCACAGAAGTCATCTTGGTTGCCTCATGGCACTGGTCAAAGCCAGTCACAGAGCCAGCTCAGATTCAAGGGCTTGGGGAATCGATTCCACTTCTATCTCTATGGGAAGAGGAGCCTGTACACACACATAGGCCTGGGGGAAGATTTCGGCAGTTGTGTTTACGATCTACCACAATCATACTGCAATTTACTACATACGATCATATGATCGTATAATCTACTACAGTCTATTACAATCTACTACAATCATAAGATGACGTATTTTACATTTTAAAAATTGTTACTTAGTGCACAGTTCTCATTTCCTTTTCTCTTTCTTCCACAGATGCCCATATATTATTATCCATCTGGTCAGTACCCTACCTCAACTACACAGCAGTACCGGCCCATGGCCTCAGTTCAGTACAGTGCTCAGAGGGGTCAGCAGTTGCCACAGACAGCACAACAAGCAGGTACTTGGAATCCGTCTCCCATTTTCTCCTCTAACCCAGTTATTTTTGCACGTAAATCTCTCAGCTGTCCTCTCTGGATGAGTATCCAAGCGTGGCAATTTAAATCAGTTCATTTCCCTTACCCAGGGAAGATAACGGAACATTTGATTAACTCCATGCGGAAAGGTAACAGGTACAAGAGGGTGAAGCCCCCATCACTCCAGCATCACAGGCATGCATGCTAAACGCAGTCTCCATGAATTCTTTTGGGATCCTCTTAGTTTATTCTGAAGCAGAGAGCCAAGCACATCCCGGTCTTCCAAGTTCATACCTTTTTTTTCTTTTTTCCTTTTTAATTTAAAGAGAATTCTTCCCCTTTTCCTAAGGCTAGGGGACTACATTAGGTCGTTTCTATTCCATCCTAAAAAGCCCTGTCTTGAGAAGAAGGTCACTGACATTGCAGCCTGTGTCCCGGTGGAATTCTGACTCCACGGCTCACTCTCTCGGCAGCCACTGTGCAGTGGGAAGGGGGGCCGATGCACTGTACGAGAGTGAGTAGCAGGTCTCACAGTGAA
>NW_006431210.1:8956612-8964657 GCF_000325575.1 Pteropus alecto
GACCACCAGCCCGGGGGACCCCGCCTTCCATCAGTAAGTAGGTCCTGGTAGAGCGCATGCGCTCTCACCAGTGCTCATCAATGCCTGCTCTGTCATCTATCGTCTGATTCCTGCACTAAATTTATGTATATGTGTCTATAATATGTACAGATATATGTGTGTAATAGATACAGAAGATGTACCATTGTTATAAGCTATGACAAAAAGCACAATCCTCGCCGAGGATTAATACCAGTAGCAGCTACTAATGCTGACACTGCTAGCCTTTTGTCAGATTAGAGAATTAAATTCCTCTGTATTGTGCACAGCTATATGTCCTTCAGTTCATCCCGTGGCTTATTTGAGTCTGTGGGAGAAGAATTAGAGAAATGTATAGCAGCCAACCAGACTTTGTCTTGTTTCACTACTTTATTCGTTTGGGAAAGGATATATTTTGACCTCTGAATTGACTTTGTGCTTTTACAGTAATAAGAACACAAAAGGGTTTCAAATTATTAGTTATTTCAAGAAAAGCATTTGGAAATATTTTCTCTGAATGTTAAAAAATGTTGTTATCTCTATTCTTTGGTGGTAACTCTGCCATCAATTTAGATATATACTATGATAACGTGTCGTTTGCATCCTGCACTGTCTTATTTTCTTCTGCTAATGTTTATCAAAGAATTAATTGAGAATCTTCTAGCTATCGGTGCAGAGGCTAACGTAAAGAAGTTTTCGTTTTGGTTCCCAAAGCCTTGAGAAAAAGAAAGATGCAAATATCTACTTACATTATTATTTATTTTTTTAATTTAGTTTGCTGCCATCATTTGACAGTTTTCTAAAGAGATATTTCAGTCTCGGTTTAGAATATAGTTCATATACTGGGATGTGGTTATAAATGTGCTGGAACCCACGAAACCTGTAAACTCTGAGTCTGAAGGGCTGAGAAAGTTGGGTGAATGTGTTAAGAGAGCAACAGAGTTAGATTAGGAACGGGGCTCAGTTTCCCCCACTGACTCTGCTCCACTGACTTCACTTACGCGTGTCAACACAAAGAAGAAGACGTGTGACATTTTGTACTCTTTCGTAAAACATCACGGGATAATTTAGGGATACAGAAATCACCCTCTCCATCTCAGAGAGACCGACCTAACAGGACTCAACTATATTCTGTGGAAGCCTGGTGGCTTTGACGGCTCCCACCTCACAGGGGAAATGCCACCTCCAAGGTGAGATAATGACACTTCAATTAGAAGAATGCATTCTAAAGCAGGATCGTGCTAAAAATAGAAGCAAGTGCATCAGGTGTGAAGGAAGTGAGTGGCAGCTAATGTGGTCTGTGGGGGGTGGGGAGATAAGAGAAGAAAAATGATATGTGAACAGGATTTTCTCCCGAAGTCAAACATCAATATACGCATGTGAACTGAGACTTTTGAGCTCCTAGTTTTGACCACCACAGGTGCTATCAGAACTAAAATCCAATGCAGTTCCCACTGCAGTGTTCGATTTATTGAATGTTAGGGAAGACAAATGATGTCCCCTGACCTCGCTGAGAATCACCTCTGCTAATAAAATTCAGGTAACCCAGCTCATGCAGTGTCTCTGGAACGATGCACAAAGGCTCCTGGCCCTACAGTTAGCAGGCCTTTTGCTGAGTTTGGTGATACTAATAGAGACTTTCCAAAGGGACATGGCGGAGTTATTTGGGGGAGCAACTCTTTGTCAATGGACTACCTCATAGAGGAAAGAGTCTCTTTGGATAACTGTAAAAGCCATATTTCCTGGAGGAGCTTGAAGGTCGGCTCTCTCTATCTTTAAGTTGACTTCAGCACCAGCATCGACATGGCACCACCCCATGATGCCGCCCTGTCTCGCTCCTCCTCCTGTCTCCCACAGCCTTGCATCCTGAATCTGACCCTCTCCCATCTTCTGCTGTCACTGACACCAGATTGTATCATAGTAAATTCAGTTATCATATGATTAAGCATTATAACAGGGCAAAATTATATCAGCTATAGCCAAATGAGATTTTAATCCCAATTTGCTTCTTGGCACTGCTCTTAATCTTTACTTAATTGCAATTAAAAAGTGCCTCTTTCTTCTCCTACATTCTTGGCAGAATTGAAATCTCTGTAAATTACTACATCTTTCCTAGGCCTTGAAACTATACACAGTGGATTTTTAGAAAGTGAATTGGATATTCTACAGTTGATTAAATGGGACCCTTGGGTTACACTGAGGCCCATTAAGAGGTCAGAAGGTCTTTCTCCTGGTGATTTTGTACTCTTTACCCTACCAGTGGGTGATAAATGTGCTAAGCTTGTGGTACAAGAAGCTTATACTGGTAGAGATTATAAATAACAGCCATTAATGTTAAGGAATTTTGGAGAAATTAAATGGTAGATCTGCACAATGGTATTTGAATTTTGTAGGTACGTATGCGAGGAAAACAAAAACCTTTAATATAGAAATGTCTCTAATGGAAAAAAAATTGTTTATTGTCAATATGACATTATCAGGAACCCTCAACAGTGGAGGAGGGGAAATTTTCTTTATGAGGCAATGGCTGATAATCCAAGACTACAGAGAAAGGCTATCAGGTTATAGCTCAAAAGACTGTGGTTTTCAAACCATTCTGGCTTTTAAAGACTTGGAAGTGAGAGTCTCTTACTTGAAAACAGATTTTTCTCCATGGTCAATTATAATTGAAATGAAGTGCTGCCAGACAAACCTTTCAGTCGTTAATGTTTAAGTCTACTTATTTTAACAGTCAGTTATCACCACACTTTTAGTTTGGTTTTGCTCTTGATTATAACATCTTTAAGGCCACAAAAATTTTAGCAATAATTATATCCACCATGAGTTCAGGGTCTCTTCCAGGATAGTTACTCTGCTAGGTATTTACAAACATTGCATTGTTTTATACCCACCACAAATTTAGAAGGAAAATTTTAACCATTAGCACTGGGGAAACTGTTGCTTGGAAAGTTACTTTGGATCCCAAGGTTCATCCAGCTGGGAGGAGCACTCAGGTTTCAGTGTTAATCACTTTACAGTAACAACATAAATACAGTTACTAGTTTTGCCTTTATTGGCTGGTGTGGATAATCATATAGAAACTAGCATCTTGGAACTAGACCAGAGTGCTCTTGTTACAGAGGCAGATAACATTTATTTAATTATTGAAGTACACAAGTTGGCTTAATAACAGAACACATCTGGAATCCTAGACTTTGGCTTCCTGACCCACCATGAGCTTCCATATTGCTTTGCAGAGCTGGTCATTAACAAATGGCAGAGAGCAGCTGAAATGTTTATTCGCAAATCATACATTGGAAAGGGAAAAAAAAAAGAATTCCTCTTAGATAAGTGTTTCCAGCTCCAAATTCCCTTTTGAGTTTGACTTGAAAAGAAATATATGTAGCTTCATTCTTGGCTCTCCAAAATCTTGGACGTGTCCTAAATGCAACAAAATGAATTGGGAAGTGTCCCTTCCTTCTTTATTTTTGGAAGAAATTGTGTAAATTTCTTTCTTTGTTTTCTTCTTTTCTTCCTTTCTTTTAATTTTCTTCCTTCCTTCCTTCCTTCCTTTCTTTCAATATTTGATAGAATTTTCCAGTGAAACCACACTGGGCCTGGAGATTTTCAGAAGCATTATTTTTTACTTTTTATTTGAAGATAATTTCTGAAGTTTTTAAATTATAAATTCAATTCATTATGGTTATAGGACTATTCCAATTATCTATTTCATCTTTGCTGAGTTTTGGTAGTTGGTGGTCATCACTGAGGAATTGCTGCTTGAATTTATGTGTGTAAGATTGTTAATAGTAGTCCCTTATTATACTTTTAATGGCTGCAGGATATGTTGTAATACTCTGTTTCAGTCTTCATACTGGTGCGTTTTAAATTCTCTTATTTTTGTCAGTCTTGCCAAATTTACCAATTTTATTGATCTTTTCAAAGAACTAGCTCTTTGTTTTTCTCTATTGTTTAATTGTTTCATTTCAATTCACTTCTGGTCTTACTTTTATTATTTTCTTCCTTCCGGTCACTTTAGTTTCATTTTGGTCTACTTTTTGTAGTTTCTTGAGTAGGAAGTTAGATTATTGATTTGAAAACTTTTCTCTTTTCTAATGTAAGCATTTAGTGCTATAAATTTCCTTCTTAGCTCTGCTTTAGCTGTGTCCCACACAGTTTTTCTATGCTATATTTTTATTTTCATTCATTTGTATCTATTTTTATTTTTTTTGAGACTGCCTCTTTGACTTATGGATTATTTAGAAATGTACTGTTTAATGCCAAATGTTTGGAGATTTTCCTGTTGTATTTCATTATTAAATCTAGACTGATTCCATTATAGTCAGAGAACATACTCTACGTGGTTTCAATTCTTATAAAATTGTTGAGGTTGGTTTGATGACCCAAGATATTGTTTGTCTTGATGAATGTTCCATAAGCTTTTCAAAAAAACTAGGTGTTCTGCTGGTATTGGGTGGAACGTGCATCCATTTCAATGAAATTCTGATAATTTATGTTGTTGTTCAGATCTTCCATATTTTTGCTGATTTTCTATTTACTAGTTTTATCAGTTGCTGAGAGGTGGATGTTTATGACTCTGACTATAAGACTTCCTGAAGTCCTGAAATGAATCTCAGGGCGAAAGTTGCCCCTAATATCCCTGAAAACCCAGGATGGAGGGGAGACTCTGAAGTTCTTCAGAGCGTGCCATTATTTGGTTCCCTTCCCAAATAAATAAGAAATTTTGCATTCTCTCAGAGAACATTCTATGGAAATAGCCTAGAAGGTAAAAGCCCTCTGACTGTATATAGCTTATATACATAGCTGTTCCTATAAGTGGCTGCTTATTTCTCACTTGTCAGGCTTTCAATACTGTTGCTTAATGCCAGTAATGTTGCTATAGGTTTAGGTAGAAAATTAACATAGATAACTGTTTAATCAGGCAGTTCCACAGTTCTCTTTTCCTAATAGACCAGAAGATTCTGTATTCTTAAATGTCATGAAAGTAGAACAATAGGACAATAAAATGGCTGCAGAACAGAGCAAGAAGGGGGAAAAACACACAACTTGAATGAAACTTAAATTAGATTAACTTAATCACTGCAGTAAATCATTTGGTGTGGATTCTGAGAACTGTAGAGATTCCTCTTACCTCTGCCTTTTAAAATTTCCTTTCTGTCCCCGCTCCCCACCACCAACTATCTGCTGAATGATTTCTTTTGGGTAAAAACCAGTTTCATGGAGCATTTTTCATGAAAATGTGTTACTTTTCAAATTATAGTTTAGAAGGAAACCATGAAAAGGAAATTTTAAAAATGCATTATATTGCAAAATCTCACACAGCTTTGGTGAGGCTTCTTTAAGTCTGTTTACTTTACATTTTTTACTCTGTTTCTCTCCAGTCTCTGTGTTGAGTAAATGATGCTCCAACCTGCCTTGCAATAGTAGAGTTGGAATCTCTTCCAGGAGACAATGGTGGAGGTCATTAGATGTTTTTGAGCTTCTTTCCTCAGTCTTTTATATTTAACAGAAACCTCACTCGGACTCTCTTATCTTTTGCTCAACAGCCATCATGAAATATGAATAGTAGGAATAGAAATGGAGTTTAAAGTCTCAGTTTTGCTAAATGAGGAAACTAAAGAAAGTCAGCCTCCTGCCCAATGTGGGGTTTCTCTCGTCAGACCCAGAAAGGGGGCTTCTGTTTCAGTATTTACAGATTTAGTGACAAATGCAGGTTTCAGAAACTCAGCAGGCTTACTCAAGCTGACGGTCTGACGTGGGAGATACTGCCCTTGACTCTGTGAACTCGACACCATCTAACACATGTAAATTGTAAGAGAAGGACACAAACAGGAGCAAAAATAACATCCCGAAAACTGGGAGATACGTTATCACCCCTCCCCATTCATGAGAAAGAAATTGGAGCTTCTCCACCCCTCAGGGTATCATCTTCTCCTGCCCTGGTAGAGAAGGTGGAAATAGCCTTACGAAGGCTTCCTGGTGTCCAGTTAATCTGAGAGAAGAATGGTAGATGCAGATAAAGAAGGTTGCAATTAATTAAAAATATATGTAAATAAAAGGCATACAAAAGAATAGTGAGATCAGAGAATGTGAATCTTGTTTGTTTGGTTTTGCTAACTGATGATGGGATAACAGCATAATTCAGGATTCAGTCTGGGACATTCTGACCTTTAGGATATAGACTGCATTGATTCGAACCTCCATTCTACATATGCAAAAATCCATTTGTGTGTAGGGAGTTTTTCAATGAAGAATTATAAAGTTGGAGGGGGTCAGCCTATCAGAAATACAAACTATATAATAAGCCATTAGATTTTTCTGTTCCTCTCTGGAACAAAAATCCAACAATCTTTTATCTCTTTAGGTAGAGCAGTTCTAATCCCTCTGGCCTCTTTCACACACACATCAAATCTAGGCCTCTGCAGTTTCCTAACAAGAGCTGGTAATAGCCACGCCCTCAGAGGGGATGTATATTTGCGGGAGGGTTACTGTAACAAGTGCTCCTTAGACTTTAATGTGTATATATACCACCCAGGATCAAATGCATATTTCGATGCAGTGGTTCTGGGGTGAATTCTGAGATTCTGCATTTCTAGCACACTGACATGTAATGCTGCTGCTACTGGTCTACCATCTTGAGAGCAATGTAATAGACAGTACATTTTTAACCATGGCCGATCTGTATATTAGCCATTGCAAAGGAAACAGACCTGGCCAAATTTCCTATTTTATTTGATATTATTTGTATTTTAGACACAAATTAATACTTCATAGTCCGCATGTAGAATCTTATGAATTGTAACTAGTAGGTATTTAGGATGAATGAGTTAATGTTTATAAATCCAAATTTTGAGTTAGAAAATAAATACAGCCAGGTATTCGTAAGTATTAAAAGAATGAATAGTATGTGTACCTATTTTCATGTTAGGGAGTGTGTGTGTGTGTGTGTGTGTGTGTGTGTGTGTGTGTGTGTGTATAAGAGAGAGAGAGAGATGATGTGAAGATTTAAAAGTCTAAATGGAAACCTTCCAACCATCCAATTCAAACATTATTTAGAGCAAAACTGTAGTTAAATGTTATAAAATCAAGCAGAAAGACAGCCTAACAAAGCAATCCATATCAGCAAATGAATGTGCACATTTTTTAAGTTCAGATAGCCCAGGAATATGTCACAGAACCTTTGGGCCACTTTCAGGGGTACTGTATTTGGAGGTTTTCCTGTGCTTAGCGATTTGGGAATGTCTATAAATTTAAAGCAGTAATGCATCTATCAAAACTCATTTCAGGTGACTAGTCTTGGAAGTGTTTAGGTGGGAGGGAATAACCAGCCCTGGAAATCTCACGTCACCTTTTGTTCATGGCAGCTTTTCTCCTTCACATTTTTGTTTCCTTCTGAATGCATAATAATGGAATGGACTTGGTGGCATCTCTGGCAGGAAGGTATAATTATCTGTGACACATATATATTTGAAATAGACCAAAGCCACAGTTTCTTTCCAGATAGGTCTGCACAGAATTTCAATAAATAAGAACATATTTAGCTTTTTCTTTCTTTTAGGGATATTCCTATTTTTGTAGTAACATGTTGTTTATATTAGCAGCTCCTAGTAAGAAAAAAGATTATTGCCTCTTTAATGTTCTGAAACACATTTCAGATGGGGCAAAATGCACCTTAATGGAGTCTATAAATTTGTTTAACCAGAGCACTTGAGAAAAGTTAACAGTGAATTCTGTATTTTTAGCTTGACTTATTAAGCAGTCAGTGTCAATGTAATCGAGAGGAGTTTTATCTTAAGAAGGCTGTTCTCTCTCTTTGTTCTTATGAGATTCCTTACCTTGACTTTTTCCCCGCTTAGGGTGGGCTGGAGATGGGGAAAAGAAATACTGGAGCTAAAGAAAGAATTTGGGTTATCAATGTGAACAATAGATATATTGATCTACAGACAGAAGGGTTTTCTTTTTTTATCTTGTCTCCTTTCTCAAATTTAATGATTTAAAAAAAGACTTATTTGTCTTATTATTCTCCA
>NW_006431210.1:8964712-8985769 GCF_000325575.1 Pteropus alecto
AATCACTCAGAGAAATAATACAAAATTGTTACACTTGACAGCTCTGAGGAAGCAATTTACACTTTGGGTGTCTGCATTATTATGTTACTAAAAGCAGAGAGGATAAATTAGCTAAGAGTTACATGAGGATTTAATTGTCTAATTTTTGTTAACATCCGTGGAAGTCACATGGATAAATCCTTGTGGAACATGCTGTTCTGAAAATATTAGTCTAAAAAAGGTTTCTATGGAAATGTTCATGTGTTGCTTTCATTAATTGGTCTAATTATCCCATTTACAGAAACAGGAATGAGAAGTATTAAGCTGAGATTATGAGAAAAATTAACATTATTAGGAGCAATAATAAGAATCATGCTATTTTTAGGCCTGAAAAATCTAACAGGTTCCCAAAACAATATAGATGGTAAGGTTCCCTCTGTTTCCTAAGAAGTGATAGTAAAGGGGATTTATTCAATCCATTTGTAATAACTGCTTTAGTATTTTGCATTTGATATATCTTTTCATGTTTGCAAATCCATGTGTTATACAGTTAAGCACTACTGGTACAGGCATCATTTCTGCTTTTCTGTAAAAGTAGGAAGTAAGACATCATAGCACTGTTTTCTTTGTGTTATGCAACAGAATGTAGAAAGTAATAGCTCTTAGAAAAGAAAGAGAGAGAGAGAGAGAGAGAAAGAGAGAGAGAGAGAAAAGAAAGAAAGAAGAAGAAAGAAAGAAAGAAAGAAAGAAAGAAAGAAAGAAAGAAAGAAAGAAAGAAAGAAAGAAAGAAAGAAAGAGAAAGAAAGAAAGAGGCTTGATGTTTGTGTAAGAAATTGATTCACGTATGTCTGTTTATGTACGAGTACGGACGGACGGACGGACGGAAGGAAGGAAGGAAGGAAAAGGAAGGAAGGAAAGAAGGAAGGAAGGAAGGAAGGAAGGAGAGTTGAATAAGAGATGGTAAAGAAAGAAAGGTTGCAAGATAAGAATACAAATTATATTTTTTGAAAACTATGACATTTCTATGTATTTTTTGTAACAATTCGAACACTTTAGAAAAATCTAAAGAACCCAAACTACTTTTTCCAAACTGTCTGATGATTTAAATGAACTAATTAAGAGAAGTTAAGATTATTTTTGTTTTGTTTTCTCCTCTTTTTATTTCTTGTTGTTTACGACAATTTCTGGTGTCAGCTATCACCTAGAACTATGAATTATCCCATTTTCCAGTCCCATCTTTCTTTGGAAGCATTTAAAAAAAAAAAAACTCATGGTCTCCATTCCCACCCAATCCCAAAATCTGTTTTACTTATTCATTTTCTATCTTTAATTATTGATTCTACACAAGTCCTCTGGACCTCACTGTTTTCCTCTTCCTTTCTCCTTATATTAAACGTGCTTTTCACTTCAAACTCTGGGTGCTTATCATGTCATGTTTTAGTTGTCTGCATTTCATCCTTTATTTTATCAGCTTCATTCCTTTCCATTCTACACATTCCTCTGCATTATGAGACAGGACACTTCATTCTTCCAGAGACCTTCACAATCTAACATTCAAATGATGAACAACGTGCTGGATTTTCCCCACTTTCTGGACACAGAACAGGAAGAGTACCACACTATCTCTCACCTTGCTATTCCGAGAGCCAGCATAAAGTCTGTGACTTTGCTTAGAGATTTGTGGTGATTAAAAAAGTGAAGAACATCTTGAATAATGTTACTTTTATATTGCCTCCCAAATTCAAAGATGCAGTGGTACCCACAAGGGAATTGTTAGGCTTTCAGATGATGTTAAAATTTGTCATTTCCAAGAGGTTCACTATTGCTTGAAAATTTTGGTGCTCCAACTTTGAAAGGGAAGCAATGTGCAAATCACTAAATGTAAAGGATACTACCTTAGAAGTAACTAGCCCTGAAATACATTGCTTTTTAAAGTTTCTTCTTCATCTCATTGTTATCAGATGTAGCTGCTGTCCGCAGGGACACAAATATAAATTCAGTCAAACCAATCAGCATGGATGCACTGTACTCACTCCATCTTAGCTTGCTCCTCCCCAAGACCGTCAGCATAAAACAAAATTTTAATCACCTCCTCCAGCTCTGAAATGCTGCAGGCTTTTCTGCCCAAAGGAGCGGCATAGGAACCTTATAATTTTGGAGCAAGGCAATCATGACTATCATCCAGGAAGGCTGCAGGATTGGGTGTGCCTAGTATTGTTAGTATAATTCTAAAAGAGACCCAGTGACTCACAGACCCTCTTTAGAACTGATGGGGATCTCATGCTTACCAGTAAGGTCACTAATTGATTCAGTTGTTACAGCATGATTCTGCTGTGCAGAGGCATTTTTGTACATGTGTTCCTTGGAAGAGCATGTTAGCAACATGCAAAAGCCTTCAAATTTATGCCCAAATGTCAGGCCTCCCTCCATGGGTTCATGCCGGTGCTATTTGCAGTTGTCTTCTAGTCCTCTCTGTCTGCAGTGAACGCTGTGATGCCCTCCCAGGACTCCCACCAGTCCCTAAGTGCCTGCTGACATCTACTCCCTGATTCCCACCCCACTTCCTTGAGGGCACATAGAGACTCATTAAAATTGCATTTTTTTAACATTCTCCCATTTGTTCTTACTCTGTTGTTTTTTATTTTTAATTTTCTCAGCAGGTCCAGCACCATTGCACTTTTTACGAGCCACTGTGGGTCATAACTATTTCAGAATAAAAAATAAATGGCAGGAAGAGGGGCCAGAAAAGAGCCCCCCTCAGAAACATACAGGATACTGCAATGGAGTAGCCACTTCGAGATATAAGAATACTCAGTAGAATCTGTCAAAGTTAGCTCCAAATGGGTTGCATGTATTTTTTCTCAAGCAAAACAAATTGCAAATGAATATCACTCTAATCACTTGTCTATGCGTGGATGGTGTTAACCAGAGTGGGTGGTATTATGTTACAGAGGTTGGTGGGCTCGAGTTGCCCTTTAGTGAATCTTGATAGAGATCTTGGCTTTGATTTCCCTAGTTGAGACCGACTAGATCTATCTGGCAGGAAAGGCTCCACTTTCATCAGGGAGGTGAGTCAAAGAGATCAATCCGAGGATAAATGATAAATCAGAGAGAATAGTTCTTGCCTAACTGAAAATTTTGGCAAGAATTAGGAGAAAGAGAAAATAGCCCTGATTGTAATTTTTATTGTTTTATTTCAGGTAACTTTTTATAAATTATAAAAACCACACAGTACTTTGGTAAAGAAGTTTTTTTATAGACACGCAAACTTCATACTAACACAATAGTGAATTTCTATGTTTGCTTCTATTTTTTTCTGCCTTTGAGCTTGTGTATATGCATTTAATAGACACATTCCTGTATTGTAATTACAGATCGTGCCACTTTCTTATTAACATAGCCTTTTTATTTATTCAAAACTTATTATTTTACACTTGCATGTGAATTGATTCTTCCAACATTTGTGTGACACTATGTTTTTAAGAAGTAAAACTATATTTGTAGATGATATGCATGTTTACTTAAACATTGCAAAACAGTCTACAAAACTACTAGAAGTAATGTGATATTAACAATGCTGCAGAATATAAGGACAATATACAGGAAACAATTGTATTTTTATATACTGGCAGCAAACAAATGGAACATTAAAAATCCAGTCTGGAATAATGCATGACACGATTTTAATAGCAATAATTAATCACCTCACTCCCAGCCTGGTAGGTGCAAGGAGATCTAGAGCATTGCCCCAGCCTTGCAGGACCCCTCAAGGTGAGCCCCAACATCTCCGATATCTTGGAGAGAACATGAAGTCCTTGTGCTCCTGGTTTCTTCCCCAATAAGGAAGCATATAGGGTGGGGGAACTGAAGATTTCAAATCTCTCATGTACCTATCTTCTTCAACTTCCATACTCAACAAATACTTCATAATCAATTGTTGTTACTGGCTTCTCTCCCCAAACAGGGACACCTCCACAGAAGTTTCAGAGTATTTTTCCACCTTCTGTCAAACGCTTTTGTCTTTCTATTTTCCAAACATCATTAAAAAAAAAAAAGATGCAATTCAAGATACTCACACTCTCTGGGTTGGAATCTACCTCCAGTGCCTCTGTGAATACACCACACAAAGGAGACAGTTTCCATGGCAACAGGAATGTTAAAAAAAAAAAAACCATGGAAACATTTGCTCCCTACTTCCTTTCCTAGTGCCCCTTGCACTGTTGTGTGCAAGGCATGGAAACTACACTTGAGACAAGAGTCACTGCTCTCCATTGATTTAGCCATTAACTACAGATCCCACTACCAACTACTTGCAATATTTTCCCATCAATTAAAACAGTTCAGCTGTGAAGTGGGTGTTTTCTCAATATTACTTTTAGCTGGTCCTTTCTAGACATTTAAATAGAAATGGAAGTTGGGTTTAAAGATGTCCATGTGTGTGTATGTGTATGAATGTGACTGATCAGATGAACTGAATTTTAATGACTGGTAGCACTTATTTTTACATTTATTTTCAGTCACTGAAATATGCATACGAGGTACTTTTTAAACTTGGGCAGGACATAACGTCATGTTGGGTGACTGCTGTGAAAATTAATGCTTTAATTTCGCAGAACTTATGACACCCTTATTAAGTATGCTTCTAAATAAGTCCCTATGAGCTCAGAAAACTTTCCTCCCCATATTAAAAATTGCAAGACAAATATAGACCTGTGAATTTATAGATAGGTGAATCTATGAAGTATAATTTCAGGGACTTCATTTAGCAGGTATGGGATCAGCTGGTGTGATTTTAAGTCCTGAGCTCTCGCTACACTACAGGAAATCAATAAACTCATATCAGTGAGATCCAAAGTGCAACCTCTTTCCAGTCAATTTTATCCCTCTTATCTGTACTTTTTGCATCCTGAGAACAAGGATAGAGAATATGTACATGTAGTTGATGATTTCTAAATTATTCTGCTGAGCTTATCAGTTATTGAAGGATATTTAGTATACTGGAGGCTTTCTCTTCTTTTTCCTGGTAATTGAACCACTTGTTACAGTTTGGAACTTCAGGAATTTAAGAGTTTTCCAGTAGATGAATCTCTTATGGAGGAACAAGTCTTCAGCACAAGTAGAAAAGATAAGAGAATTAGTTTCTGCCTTTGTGTGTGTGGAGGGGTGCAGGGGGTCAACAATTGAAATTTACTTTCTCACAGTTCTAGAGACTAGAAGTCCAAGATCAAGTTGTTGGCAGGTTAGGTCTCCTCTGAGTCCTCTCTTTGGCTTACAAGAATCTGCTTATTCTTTTTAACCTGAAGAAATGAAGAAGGAGATTAAGTGCAGAAAGCCAGTGTGCTTTGCCAAAGCATTCTTAAAATGTTGTCGACAAACGCTCACATTTGAGATTGTTTTACCGCCAGCTAGAATTAACCAGAACAGAAACAGCAATCCTTCTTTCCTACTTTGTTTCTTCCCTTTTTGAGCCTCTGTAATATTGCAGGAATTACATTATGCCTTCAGGAATTAGGTGGCATATACTAAATATCACATTGTATCTGAGTGTGTTTATAAACGGAGATTAAAAACCTGAAAAGGACATGCCTGGGCTTACTCAAGAGCCTTTGAAAACCAGAGTAAAAACTCAACAAAAAGCTTTCTTTCATTTTCTTTTGTTCCCCTCTTCATCGTTGTGTTTGTGGCTGGTTTGTGGTAACAGTAACTAACTATAAATTATGTCTATAAATTATGGTAATACCAGCTCTCAGTCGCTAGGGGGCTCTCTTCCTGTTCCGGCTGACACCGGTGGCCTCAGGGTCTGTGGTTATTGTCCCAAAGACTGGCTACTTGAATTCTGTGCATTTGCCTGGTGGTGACAGCCAGCACTTGCAAGACGACAACTGCCATCTGGCTCTCTTTGCTAGATTTGTAGCAGAAGCCTCTGTTGGTTTTGGAGGATGCAAACGTCTCCAGGGAAGCCAGAGCCTCTGTGAAATCACCACAGATGGCTTTATTTTGGGAGCTAACAGGCATGGAAGTAGAAGTAGGGAAGTAGAAAAATAAATCAGCTGGGAGTCTGATGTCTCCCAGTCTTCGAAGGACTTGAGGTGAACCTCATTAATTTATTAGAACGATAATATCTACCTGGAAGAATTTGGAGGCATTGAGAAAGTAAATTGAAACTTTAAAAGACTTTCAAGTGACAGATCCCATCTCAGAACTGGATGTTAGACTCTTCTTCAGGAAAGATGGTGATGGGATATAAATTAGTCATGGGATAAAATGCACTTTTGTGGTTCATAAATCACTGTTTTTCAAGAGATATTCCACCTGCATTAGGATGGGGAGGGGAGTTTGTTTAAAAAATCCAGATAACTAGATTTTTCTGAATTGTTGAGGATCAGGCACCACCTCTCCCCAAAGATTACTCTGTGCGGAGAGGGTGTATTTCTCCAGTCTCTTTAAAAAGCTTTTTTTTTTTTTTAAACTAAGTGCAACTGACTCTAAGGTTCAGACAGATCAGTTCTTACAAAATGCATTCTCAACCAATTAATATGCCATTAATATTTAAAAACCACTAGCCTTAAGATAATCTACTCTGAGAATTCTGAATTTTATTTCTTTCCCTGTGTTCTAAAAAGTCTATGTGGGAGAATAATATCAGGTTCAAATGGGCAAATTTCCTTTCACATTTTCAAAGGTGTCCATGCTATTAGGAATATTATCTGGTGTAACAAATGTTTGTTTTCTCTGTATTTAGGGAGGTGTTCAGAAATGATTAAGATTAGAAGGTTACTGAGTGGTTAGATGTAGCCAAGGTACATGAAAAAAGTGACATCTGGCCAGCATTTTTTACTACTTATAAGGCAAAGTTACTTATAAACTACTCATAAGAACTCTGTGCCTCCACGGGTCCTTCTTCATACAGTGACAGCGCTCACAAAGCTATTGGAGAACAGCCTTCCTGCACCGCGTCCTTGTCCTCTCTGTGCCACGATGCCCATGGAACTGTCCCTTGAGTCTGTCAGCAAAGTCGACATTCTACTCAGTTATTACAGGGTATATTTTAATATTCTCCTTGAGGGAAAAGTAATCTGAGTGGAATTAAGAATTAATATGATTCTTTATTATAAAATGATGGGAAGTGGAAGCCCAGATAATGTGGAGATATCTTATCCACAATATCTCATCATGGAGAAGCTGTTAGGGAAGTATGTGGAAAGTGGAGGCTGGGAAAATCAGCACTACAGCTGCTAATGATTTTAATGCCGTGAGCAAATAGTTTGTTCAAGCCATATCATGAATTCTGTTTTCTACAGGTTTAATTTCCAAGCGAAAGCAGGACAGCAGTTTTGCAGCCAGGCATTTATTAATTCATCAAGTGTTTATTGAGCCCCTACTAGGACCAGGCATAATCTCAGTGATATCTGGTGACACAGACTTGGTGTCATCCCTCACTGAAGCCATTGGTACCACCCATTCATGAATCCATTTAAATCTATTGATTCTACAACACATTTAAATAACAAAGAGCTTTTTCCAAAAACGGCACTCAATGCCAAAGTCAAAAACTTGATAATAACCACACACACACACACACACACACACACACACACACACAAACATGCAAATACATGCATATGGAATTATCCTTACACTAAAATTTTTTCCTCAAGAGTTAATTGTTATTTCTTCACATATTTATAAACTAAAATTACAGAGATCTTCTGTCATAGAAAATATTCTTTTTTTGTGTCTTGGTAAACAAGAAAGACTCTACCTTGAACTTTGTAAAAATTATATTTGTGATGCTGTTAGGAACGTGCCAATACTATTTCTCAGATTTTACTTAATTTTTCTTCTTCATAAAAACAATAGCACTGACAACTGACATTGAATATGAACACAGGTTTGATACTATTCAGGTTCATAGTATATCAGACCCTCAGTTTGACACTTTCAGGTCTTCACATATTTTCTTTTATTATTATGTCTCCTTATTTCTAATAAATATTGGATTCATGAAAGCTCAAGGACTGGGAGCAGAAAACATCCTTGACTACTTATGCTCATGTCCTTGATACTAATAGTGTCAATATAAACCTCACATGGCAGGCCACAGTAAACGGGTCTTGAATGAACAGATGACACAATTATCTTTTTTTAAATTTTATTTTATTATTATTAATTTTTTATGGTGACATTAGTTAACAAAATCCAGTAAGTTTCAGCTGTACATTTTAACAGTTAAGGCATAAATATATTTACACGGTGTGTTCACCTCCCATAGTTAGACTTCTTTCTGTCACCACGTATTTGACCCTCTTTACCCCGTCTACCTCCCCTCTCCCCACTCCCCCCTACCCTATGGTAACCATTAGTCTATTGTCCATGTCCATGAGTCTCTGTTTGTTTGTCCTGTTCACTTGTTGCTTTTAGGTTTATATCTCACATATAAGTGATATCACATGATTTTCAACTTTTTCTGTCTGACTTATTTTGCTTAGCATGATTATCTCGAGGTCCATCCATGTTGTCACAAATGACAGTCGTGCCACAGCTTCTTTATCCAATCATCTATCATAGGACACTTCGGTTGCTTCTATGTTCTGGCCACTGTGAATAAAGCTGTTATGAACATCAGTGTGTAAATATCTTTTTGAATATGAGTTTTCAAGTCTTTGGAGTAAATACCCAGTAGAGGGATTGCTGGATTATAAGGTAGATCAATTCTTAGTTTTTTGAGGAACCTCCACACTGTTTTCCATAGTGGCTGTACCAATTTGCAGTCCCACCAGAAATGTATGAGGGTTCCTTTTTCTCCGCATCCTCTTTGACATTTGTTAATACTTGTCCTATTGAATATAGCCATTCTAACAGGTGTGAGATGATATCTTATTGTCGTTTCGATTTGCATTTCCCTAACAGCTAGAGATGTTGAGCATCTTTTCAAATATTTGTTGGCCATTTGTATATCCTCTAGGGAGATGTGTCTGTTCAGGTCCTCTGCCCATTTTTTAATCGAATATTTTGTTTTTTGTTGTTATTGAGTCATAGGAGTTCTTTGTATATTTTGGATATTAGGCCCTTATAGAGTCATTGCATGCAAATATATTTTCCTATTCGGATGGTTGTCTCTTTACCTTGTCGATGGTTTCTTTTGCTGAGCAGAAGCTTTTTAGTTTGATGTAGTCCCATTCATTTATTTTTGCTTTTACTTCCCTTGCCTTTGAGGTCAAATTCATAAAATCCTCTTTAAGCCCAAGGTCCTTGAGTTTAGTTCTTATGTTTTCTTCTATGCATTTTATTGTGTCAGGTCTTATATTCAGGTCCTTAAACCATTTTGAGTTAATTTTGGTAATTTTCTAAAATAATAAGACTAAATGTTGGAGAGGATTGTTTTAACTGTATAATTTAACTCTAATTTAAAGACTTTTATATGTTGAGGTTTTTGTTAATTCTTAATTTAGCATGGTATCAATGGCCAAAAGTTAAAAACCATATTTGGCCTGTGGAGCCAAGTAAACTATAAAGCACCATCGATCCCCAATATTACTCCATTCTAGTGGGGAGGGGTCCTTTGACCGCCATCTCTCAGTGGCTTCTTTTACTAAATGCACTGATTCTCATGCTCAGAGAAACCAGGCTTTTTGAGTCTTTAATATGCTAAACTTTTGAAATAACTACTGGAGAACTGCATCAGAGACATCAGTAGGGGATACGAATATAGGGTCAAACAATCAGACCTGATAGAAGAAAAACCCTGGATTCTTGGTTCTGTACGTCTTTTCAAGAATGTGATTACATAGCTAGGATCGAGGAAACCCATCTAAAGTTCTCTAATGAATTCAATAACATACTTTGGTTACATTAAAACCCAGTGATTCTGATTAGTAGTTCTCCCGCCTGCATCATTTCTGTTCCTCTAGGGCTGTTCTGTTCCATCGAGGCTCTTGGTGGAAGGTGGGATTTTTATATCACCTTAGGACAACTCCTAAGAGAGCCAGCACCAGGTTGTGACTCGAAGTCCTGTCGAGGACTGCTAAGAACTGCAGTTAGTGCATCTGATGAAGTTGTTTAGAAGTCTTGATAGGTGTGTAACATCCACCTGTCTCTCACAGACATGCCTCATGCAGGGTGAGGAGTCAGGAAATGGCTGCCTTCTCCTCCACCATGCTTTTCACCATGCAAAAGAGCTATTATCTAATCCCATGGAGGTTAGACACTCACCAAAATGGTAACACAGAGGTTCTATTTGTTGGCAATCACAGGTCCTTTAGGGGGTCACTGTAAAATCTAAAAATTTTACAGAAGTGAATATAGTACATTAATCTTGAATTTGAAGTTAAAACTACTTTAGTAGCAATTAAAGGCTTAGTAGGGGCATCCAGCAGTACCAGCATAGAAATCATGTGTTAAATCGTATCATTTCCAAATTTTTCATCACTTTCTGGTATTTGTGGAAACATTCAGATATCGTTTACCAATGTTAAAATTTTGTGATTAATTATTTTGTAGTCCAAAGATCTCAAAGGAAGTGAATTGCTAGGAATGACTAAAGTAAAAAGGTACATTTAAAAATTGTTCACTAGTTTTGAGAACTTCAATATTAGTGTCTATTCTTGTCCTGTAGAAGAATATGGTAAAAGTTTTAGCTATTGTTAGTAAACTAAAAAAAAAAGTAAGGTTGGTGAAAAATATTAGCTCATGTGAAATCCCTTAGACATGTATTTGTCAAGAGAAAATATAACTGTATTATGTGCATACTTATACATGATAAATAATAGCATTTTTGGAAATGTTTACTTTTAATATTATGACTTAGATTTTAAGAGCTGATGGCTTACACTAGAAATATTTGTTGTGAGTGACATAAAATAGTGTGATTTTAGCAATATTTTTTTCCTTCATGTGTGTGCGTGTGTTTTTTGTTTGTTTGTTTGTTTGTTTTCCCTCTCTAAAGCTGATGTATATCCCTGGCCTTCAAAGTTAAATTTGGATCCTCATGTGCTTTCTTCCATCCAAACATCCCTGTGGGGAGATAAACACTTAGGACCCCATGGGTGGATGTCAGGAATTGACCTCAGAAAGTGGCACACCTACATCCTTAACCCCAGGTGACCCTTTCAAGCATAGTTTTCTCTGTTTACAAAAGAGATCAGTAAGAACACAGAATTACTGAGCAAAAGAGGACTAGAAATAATGTTTTGTGTGTGTGGGTGGGGGCATTAGTTTTCTCTTTGCTATATATGCATTTTGTTTTTATAAATGGTTGAGAGGTAAATGCAAGTCTACCACGTCTACTAAAATTACAGCTCTGTTGTTTGTATAAGAAAGCAAGCCAGAGATAGAGATAGAGATAGAGATAGAGATAGAGATAGAGATAGAGATAGAAACAGAGATAGAGATAGAGATAGAGATAGAGATAGAGAGACAGAGAGATAGAGATGGAGATAGGACGATCAATAGAAAAATTTTTACTGTATATTGAGTTATGGCAAGAACTTTAACCCTTATTATTTACAAAACCTCTTCCCTTCTCAGGATTTGAAGTAATTCTCTGTTCGGTTGATTAAATACAAAGTCACAACATCAGAATTAAAATCATGAGACATACATTATTGTCTCATGTATATACAATTGCTGAAGGATAAAAAAAAATTTCACTTAGGTGAATTGTAAGAAAGAAAATTACTTGAGTAATTGAATTTAAATTTTGGACAGAAATTTTTCAGAAGTGATTTCACTTTCCCACCTTACCAAACAGAGTGTATACACTAAACATGACATTGTCTGTTCTTACCTTAAATATCCCAAGACTTCATTTCTTTTTCCTGGTTTTACGTCTATCAAAATGTCAAATTCTAAGTAGAATTGCCTTGGCTCCTTTTTTTTTTTTTTCTCCGATTCTGATTTGGATTGAAAGAGTGATAACAAAGCTCGTTAGAAACATGTCTGACATTGATTCAGAGTGATAGCTACGCAGCTTAGCTAAGAGCGGAAAGCATGGGGTTTAGTACAGAAATGCGGTAACATGTAGTTAACTGAGTCCTCTCTTTTGCCCTGAGTCTTTCACTTTATTGCATAAGTGAGGCATCAGTGTACTGAAAATCAATCAGCAATTCTTCTTGTCAGTTGTAACTGGGATACAATTTTGCATGCTATCTTGCCAACAAACAAAGCTCAGTCATTCCAAGAAACAGGTGACATGAACATGTAAATGAAAGGAGAATGCTTTCAATGTTTATTAAATTAATTGAATGTAAGTAGTTTCCTCCTTCTGAGATCAAAAATGAGAAAGATGAAAAAGATACCAATTAGTTCTTTTAAATAGATCGGCCTCAATAATGATTACATATAAATAACATATCCTATGTAATGGAATGGTTAGGAATGAGAACTAAGGAGTTAGATTACCTGGCTTCAAATCTCTGCCATTTATAGCTGTGTGACCTTGGAGAAATTAATCACTCTGCCTTAGTGTTCTAATCTGTAAAATGAAGATAACCCTAGGACTAGCTCATCAACGATTAAATGCAATCATGAGAGTAGATTACTTAAAGTGATGGCACTTAGCAAGTGCTTGATACACAGCTAGCAATGTCTGAGAACTGTAGCTCTGGATACCTCATGGAGCCTGCAGAAGAAATAGACTAAGCTATCCCTTTGCTACTTATGGGGAGTATTTAACAGCCTAGGAGGTGAAATGTTCCATTCTGTGATCTTCCATGAGAAATTTAACTTTCGTAGTTTCAAATGCCTGTCACACAACTAGAGTTAAGTTTTTATTCTTTAAAGAGAAAACTGAGTATCTTGGATTCTTTGGTAAAATATAGGCACGTGGTTCTGCCAACTTCCATTCTGTAATCAATTTGTAAATCTCCACCGTTGTAGTTTTAATGGCACGAGTGCTTAAGGTCATATTGAATATAGTATGGAGGAACTAATCCCTTTATTAATAAAAACAAGTAAAGCTTTGTTGTTGTTGTTGTTGTTGTTGTTATTGTTTTTAAAGCACTAAGACAAAATAGAACAATCAGGTACTAATTTGTTTCTTTGCCTACCCTAGATGCCATCACATGTGAAGGATGGGATTATCATGGAAAACACATTCTTGCTATAATTTGGAGCCTTTAGGCATTTGATGTGCCAATTGCTTTCACTTGAATCTGGTCTGTAATTTATCATTGGAGTGTCCTACCCAGCTCAAATGCGCCCTTTGTGGGCAGAGGCAAAGCTAATATACTTTCCAAGTGTATTTGAATTGCTTCAATAAATCACAGCTGCCACTGTAAGCAGTTTTATCATTTGCCAGAACAATAAGTTATCTTCATGCTTTATAGACGCAATGCTCTCCAAGACTTTTATTTGTGTAAACTATAATGCATCATAACCCATTTCCTAAAATGAAATTAGGAATCTCATTATATATATACACACACATACACACACACACACACACACACACACACACACACACGCACATATATATAATTTTTTTAAGATGCAAGGAAGTATTCCAAGGAAATTATATAAGCTCACTGAGAAGTGGGGCAATTTTTACCCTGCTTATTTTATAGTAGCAATTAATTTTTTTATTATTACTATAATGATATGGGCATTAAATGCTTGCAATCGGGGTTAAACTTCATTTAGCTTTTTATTGCTTCGGTGTCTTAGTAAAACAAGCTTGCAAAGACATAGGACTAAGCACAAATGCTTCCTATTGGGTCTACCGTGTACGAGATGGAGAAACCTAATATTTAACAACTATCCATCTCTATTGATGGCTCTGTAGACAGCCATCCCAATAAATCAGGCTGAAGAATCAAATTTGAGCCCATAGTGATTTCTGGGACTGACTTATAGTTTCCTCTTTATTTCACAATGACCAAACTCAAATTCAAACCTGATTTGAACCCTTAGACTCCTGAGAGGGAAAATGTATTACATAACATTATAATGTCTGAAGTTGCCAATGAGAAAAACAATCTAATTCTAATACTGTTTCAGAACTCTATTCAGCATGATGAACAATAAAGTGTGTTCTTTTTTATTGGCTTGACTGAAAAACTGCTAAATATTTATAAACTAATTTGCCATCACTTCTTACGTGATAAGAAAGTACTTTCATTTGTAATTGCCTCAATAGTTCACTCCAAGCAGAGAAATCAACATTTATAAAAAAAGCCAGATTTTATAATTAGAAACTAATTTATTTGTGTCAAAGCCAGTGTTGTCCCATGCATATTACAATATGTGAATTAGCTTTAATTCTTTCTGTCTTTATTATCAATAGGACTTACATGTTCTGTAATGGAATTTTAGATCTTGCACCCATTTCTCAAAGTTTGTAATTCTCTTTATTTTATATCAAACTACCCACCAGCTATTATTAAGAATGTCATAAACCCTTCTTTATGCCTAATTACAGGATCTCTAATCCAGTGTTTCCCAACCTTAGGTAGTAGTGTCATCCAACCCCATGTCATCTCCAGTTTAATCAGGATGTACCCTATGATTTTCACCTTCTCATCATCTCCATTTTTATACAGTTTCTGACTCCACTTCTTTGCCTCACTGAGATTTAACCCAAGTAAACTCACCCTAGCTCCAGGTCCCTCCCCTGCTTGATGCCTACGCATCCGTGCGTGCGTGCGTGCGTGTGTGTGTGTGTGTGTGTGTGTGTGTTTGTGTGTGTCATGGGGGTGGATGGAGAGGATGCAGATGGAGATGGCACTCAGGTTCTCAACTGTTGTGAGCAGGTAGAATTTTGCCTGTCTCCTTCCCACTACCTCTTTTCCCTATTCCCTTGTCTCTTTGAGTCTATTGAAGGGCGCTGGTTTTCTTGTTCTCCTGAATGAGTTCAGTTGGCAAATTCTGCTCCAGTTTATGTGGAAGGAGAACTATCATTTTCTGAAAGTCTCATTGCCCCCAAATTTGGGACGTTGGCTAACATTGAGATATTAGTGATTATAATTATTTTTGGAACTACTACTATTTTATAAAAAAAAACATTTAAAAATGAAAAATAACTGATATTCAGTTTATGGCAATAAAATCCATCTTAATAACAATATATCTTTGAAGGAAAGAGCTACACAATAAAAAATGACATGCCTTCTTGGATGATTGTTTGGAAATTTAATTATAGTGCTTCTAAATGGACTCCCATTCACAAATTTGATTTTTAGTAAAAATTTCATTTTAGCATATTTTTTTCAAGTGATTAATTGAGCATGACTTAATCTCTTTTTCTTTTCACTGAGAGACCACCTGCATCCTTTACTAAATTATTGTAATATTACCATATTATTACTATAATTATTTTACCACTAAATACTTGCAATTTTTTGTCATATTGTCACTGTGTTCTTTACTGGCGATATTTAGTGATATTTTTCAATATCACAAGTTCTTTTTAAAGGCATAGCATATTAACGAATTAGAGATGTTACGGAAATGAGAAAAGGCTAGAATAAAGGAATTTCTCCTTTGAGGTTATCACCTTGTGTTAAGCCTAGGTGAAAGGTAAAGGGAAAAGACTATTGACAATCCTTGAAGAAATTACATATGCTCTGTCTTTCTCTTTCTCTCTTCTAGGTCTATTTTTATATATATATAAATATATATATAGAGAGAGAGAGAGAGAGAGAGAGAGAGAAAGTAAAGATTAGCTCAGACTGAGAAAGTAAAAATCTGCACAGCCATTCATCAGGCTGGAATAACGAAGCACAGCAGGAGCAACATGATTGGGAAACGTGTTCCCTATGGGCCCATTGGAACTGTGCGGTGTCACAGTAACCCCCTTGTTTGAGTGACTGTTGCTCTCTTATTTGCTGAGAAATCTTGTCCTCTAAAGCAATGAACTTTCAAGATTTTCTGTTTGAAGTTATATCCGTTAGGAATAAAACTTCCTACCTCTGCCCAGAAGACCTATGTCACTAACAAAGATGAGCAGCTTCCATTTACATCCCATGGGTAGAGTTTCAGATAGGTGTTTCTGGACAAAATAGTCCTCATCAATCTTAAATGGGTGGTTCCAAAAAAAATAGGCACCTAGGTCTACTACAGTCTGGATGGGATGTTGACTCCTTACACAGCCCTGCTCTGCTTTAAACCTATTAAAATCCTATTGCTTTTAAATGCCATCTAAATTCCTTATGATATTTTCCCCTATCCCTTGTTGGTGAGAGACCCCATAGTTCTTCTGCTGTATGGCCTACTTCATTGCAATGAGTAATAATTTGTCACATTACAGTTTTGTTCTTGGTAGTTTTAGGATGATTGGGCTAGGATGATCCCTGTCCATCTATCCAGGCTGCCTTGGTGAAAATTTGGGGCAAACTTTCTTTGCTATCTGCCTAGGAAAGTATGCATTCCTGTAGCCAAAGCCTTACCATCTCACCAAGAAACAGAAAAGTCAATGTGACGTGGCAACACAGTGTGGGAGGAGAGGCATTGCTTAGAGGAGCATATGGTGGTTTGGCTTGAAAATTCACAGAAGTTTACCCCTGACTAGAAAAATAAAAAGTGTACAACTCTGTGGGAGTGTGGGGACATGTTGCCCACTAAGAGGAGGTTTCACAATCAGGTGACTCCTTACTTAAATCTGCTGTGTTGTGATGGTTAATAGAACTCATTGCATCCAGGCAAATATAAGAGCAGCGAGAGAGCTTCTCAACCACAGCCTTTATCGACTCCACAATACTCATCTCAAATAGCCTCTATTTTTTATCTTTGGGATTAAAACCAAATCTATTTTATATGATGCTCTTCTTCCAAGTGTAGTCCCAAATTGGGCTTCTAAATTTTTCTTAAAGAAGAAACATCTTTGGTCTTTTAGACACATCTAAAATGTCTCCTTGTACTCACTTCTGTCCTTTTCACCAGCTTAGCATAGGAAGGAGTCACTTGGTTTTACTGACGGCAGTTTTTCCAAGGGTACATATTAGTAAGATTGATAAGTGGCTCAGTCTTCTTAGTCTTGGGAACTATTTGATGCTTTTATAGCTCAAGCTGCTGCTTTTCTTGGAATGATAGCCTTTTATCTTGATAACTCAGGGACAGAGCATTCTGATATAACATGTGGTTCTTTTTACTACAAACAGCATTGACTGTGTGTGGTAAAACAGTTGCTGCCATGGTTTTAGAAGACTTGAAGAATGGCCTGGACAATACCCAGCCTTCAGAAGTAAGAACATATTTCATTAGGAGTTTTCACTGGTGGGCAGTGACTTTGCCAACTTTGGTTGATGCCACGATAGCTGAGTGACATTTCTGAGCATGGTAGAAAGCCTGCAGAAGTATTATTCTGACTGCATTCCCATAGTACAATTCTCTATGCCCTGATAGACGGTTTGTGTCATTTAGGTGATTTATGTAGGGGATCACTGCTGTTATATGTAATTTTGGTCAGCAGATGGCTGTTTGGTGTGACAAACAGAATTAATTAATCATCAATAAAGACCCAGGATTTTCAAAGTAGAGCAGGAAAATGCCTGTGGATATTGACAAAACATTAAGGTCATAAGTTGTTAGAGCCAGAGGAATCATCCAGTGCTCTCATTTTTCACCTAAGAAACTGAGGTATAGTGAGTTATGTGCTGTGCCCAAAGCCACAGTGTTCAGCTATGTGACCTGAGGCTCTGTTGGGAGAGAGTTTCCTTTCTCCTGCTTTTGTTGGGAATTGCCTCTTTCTGAGAGCTAGAGTCACACTTGGCCGGGTGGGACATCAGAAGAATGGAGGATCACAGTTCTTTCCATCTGGACTGTAGATCATTTTCTCTGGCCTCACGTACATCAACCATTGCTTGTTTTACTGCTTGGCCCCTGGTTTCCACTCTTTAGGAAAACTACAACAACAAAAAGTCTAGGCACAACGTCACATAACACCAGGCAATAATCCTGTTTTCTCTCTCAACATTCATTCAAAAATAACAATATGTTTATTAAGCATCTGCTGTGTACAGGGGTTGTAACTGCATAGAGGCTATGGAATAACAAAGTGGGAATCATGAAACAAAGATAAATAACACAGAAGCAGTCTCTTACTGGGATTGTAGTCAAGAAAGAGAAGAAAAGTGATTTCTTAAATCATTGCATAGTCATATATATTAAAAATAATTTTAAAGTCCTTTTGGACTATACTCTGTTCAGATCAAGAGGATTTTTTTTTTTTGATTTGTTTGTTTTTCCCTAAAGATATTGATATGACTGATTTTAACAGATTCTGAGAAAATCCAATTCACATCAGGCAAGATTCTTTTTTGTCTTTTAACAAACTTAATATCGGATTTGGTTCAGGCTCAATATTATTTTTTTAAGTTGCAAATGTAGCTGTTCTTTGAAGCCATTAAAGTTCTAATTTTGGTTGCAGCTGGTTATTGCACCGTCAGAAACTTTGATGAATTTGACAAACTTAATTTGAAACATTTGGGGGCATCTGTTGAAGTATCTAGTATCAGTATCAGCTATTCTTGGGAGTGGGATAAAAAGGAAAGACATTTAGAAAGGAAACATCTTCCAAGGCTTAGAAAGTTCATGTCAGAATAATTATTTACTTAATTGTCCTCAATAAAGCAATTCTGTTTAAATTTTAAAATGTTAGACTCAGAAGAGATCTTAAACATGTCCAATTTAGCCCAGGACCCTACCTTTACAGTCACATCGATGGTGAAGAATCTGAGGCCCAAGATGGTTATGGCATTTGTCAGGAAACATACAACTAAGTAAAAGTATTGAGCTGACCTTCAGGTTGTCAAACAATTGGTCAGTGATCAGTACAGCAATCCTTGCGTCAGAGATTGGGTGTGTTTTCTGCATTCGGAGGTGCAGCATTCCTCCCGGGTGGTCCCCACAATCTCAGATTCTCTATCACATCTCCATTATGCCTTTTCAAAGCCAACCAGTTTTCTTTCCAGTCCAGTAAATTCACCTCTATAATATCTAATCCTCCTCTCATTTTATTCCACTTTATTTTGGGCAATCATCTGTGTGTTGATCACAGATTTCTTAGTTGCAGAAAAAATGAAAGGGCGTCGGATGCCTGAGAACAGCTGCACAGGCTTTGCCTGGGCTGATATGTTGATGTCCGCCTCCTGCCCAGGGGCAAACAGTAGCCTGGGTCAGCAGCTCTTCCAGAATCGCACTTCTGAAACAGAGCCTGATATTACTAGTGTGCAATTGTTTTTGCCTACAGCAGGCTGTTCCTTGTAGATATTTTACTTTTTATTGACATGAGATAAAAAGGATTTTATACTTTAAAAAATGTCTTTCTTAGCTGTGTCTTCAGCCAAATCGTTAACTTTCTTGTTATTCATAGGACTCAAAACTATGTCTTGAAAAATGAGTAAAAAAGTATATCATCCCAAAGATAAAGCATATTATTAGGGTGTGATGACTTTTGGGGAAACCCTGGGGTGTTGTGCTCTTAGCAGCAAGTGAATTTCTAACACCAGGTTGTTTAAAGTTATAAATGAAAAGCAACTGGAGTGCTTTCCATATGCCAGACAGTGTTTTTATAGGTATAATGCCACTTATTCCTCCCCCGAGCCCATGAGACTGATGTCATCAATTGTATCACCTTCCCATTTTACAGATGATAGAAACAGAGGCTTGGCAAAGGGAGGTAACTGCTCTAGAATCCACAAGGAATCCATCTCTCAAGGCTGGTCATGACTATGATATACTGCCTCTCATGACTTAACAATTTGTGCCTACAAAATAAAACAGTAATCATCTTTGCATCCTTCCAAAGATTAATGTTTGTACTGGTCTTAGGATGAGATATTTGTATCCGCTGAGACATCATTAGATGTACAGTCATGGGTATTAGATATCAAATAGCAGCTCTTTCACACCTAAGCAAAGCAGTTGTAATCATCTATTTTTAAACCGCTCAGCTATGTCCTTCATCATGATCTTGTTAATAAAGCCAGGCCGCTTAGGAATCGTTGATCATGAAATTTCATCATATAAGCTTTCCAAGGGCCCTCACCTGCTGAAATACTAACTTTCCTTAATTAAAATTTTATTCTCAAAAGAAATAACTCTATGTGTTTTTAGTAAGTTAATAATGCAACTAATTATTGTGCAATGCGACGTCTTTGGCAACATCTATTTCAATACAGGCTTTTGTAGCTTTGCATTCCCTGGCAGCATCATGAAGGCACAATGTCAGCTAAGCTGCTGTTTTTATCTGGAGGTTCTACCGACTCCATTTTAATGAAACATTTTTGTAAGACAATGTCTGTCTTTGTAAGACAATGACAGTCATACTGATGACTAGGTATAAAAGCTTAACAACTCGATAGTGTTTTTCGTGATTGTAGCTGACGTAAGATGGAGAACATCCCTCCCCAAAATGTGCTTACCAATTTAATAATAGAATAAAAAGGTTTCTCCTATGATGAAATTAAAAAACATGGCTGAAAATGTTACTAAATGGGGAACATTTTAAATAATGTATTTTATATTTTGGGTTGTCCATATCAGGACAACTTCCTTTCAAAATTCAATTCACGAAGACCTCTCAAATGAACATCTTACTTCTGTTGGTAGTCTCTCTTGGGTCAGTCAGAGATGCCTGAACTTATCTGAGTGACATTAAATTGTTTTTCATCAATGTAAATTTATTCCTTGTGAATTCTTCAAGACCTGCCTCCTTCTCATCCGCTCTCTTTTAATACTTAGAACTTTGCTGGAGGAGTGTATTGAGAAGTGGCCTCCATTCGAATTATCTTATATTCGAATAAGAAAGAATAAGAATTACTCATCATTCCTGCCAGATCGGGAGTTTTAAATTCTGAATTTTGTGACTGCAGTTCTGGAGTTCGTAAAACCAGGAAAATGTTATGCACAATGTTTTTTTATATGTGCCTGGGCATAATTGACTAGAAAAAGGGTCCAAGGCTTTCATCACATTTTCAATATGATCTGTATTCTTCTATAACTGTTAAATGTCAGAGTCACTGATCAATAACTTCCCAGTGGTGCCTATTGTGTCATGGCCCTATTCTCCCACTGTCAAAGGTTGGTGAGGAAATTCAGCAGCATTTCCCAAATAGTGGACTTAAAGATTTCTGGAAATTCCTG
>NW_006431210.1:8985779-8988568 GCF_000325575.1 Pteropus alecto
AAGGAGATTAATACTTCCAATTATTATAACCACTCCATCCCACCCCCGCCTCCACCCTCCAGAAAAAGAATTCTGGAGATGCTTTCAGAGTGGGAGGCTGTTAATAGAGATGAGAGGAGAGAGCATGCCATGACTCAATCACTCGTTTATTTCTTTTGGCACTGTTTTGAATGCAATTATCTGCCGAACTGATTTAAATAGTTTCGGTTCTAGCCATACATTGTTTAACACAGATGCAAAATGGACCATTGGTTAAAGAGCGGGAACAATGAATGTTGCAATGCAATTTAGGAATAAAAGGTAACATCTCTCTAAATTCATTTCAGTACAATTCTCACTAGTTTCCTAAAAAAAAAAAAAGTATATTTATGTATAAATATAAGTATGCAAACACATGAAAACATATGTATATATGTGGGTAAATGTATATATGTTTGTGTATGTCTGTGTATATATACATATATATACAGTTATTGTACAAGTATCATCTGAACTATACACATTTGTGAGTGAAGGATATTAATATTACACTCAAGAAACAGCCATAACAGACACACACGATCACCCTATATATAACTGCGGTGTTAGCAGTGAGGGAGGTAGATTTTAATATTTATTTTGTGCCCTTTTGGATAATGTAATACTATATATAAATTAAAAATAAATAAAATACATTCCAAAGTTTAAGAGAGAAAAATAATGACATTTGTATCCAATTCGGCTTTTTGTTTAGGAGGAATAAAGGCTATCTATAATCTCTAGTGTGTATTTTTGTCAGCTCCGAAAATTCTTTTGTCTTATTAGTTAGAAACAAAACACAAAATCATCAAAACCAGCCAGTTACTTCTTAATTTATAAAGTGTAATATTTCCAAACATCAAGTTAAAAAGCATTTTGAGATCTATTTTGCTACTTAACGTGTCTTTAACTTAAATGTCCATTTGATTATTCACTTGGCCCCCAAGCCCAATGTTGCAAGATATTTATTCACAAAACATGATTTTTTTCCTCACATAGTTAAATAGAAAGTAAATGAAACATGATATATAATTTGTTAAATAGAGAAAAAGTAAAATTGTTCCGTATATATCATGAATATTATTAAATATTGCATTTGAAGGAATACTGTAATATAATCAATATTAATTGAAAATATTATACTTTTTCTTGAAAAATCACTTGCTTTATCATCTAGCACAAAAATCATACAAAATGGTTAGGTTAGAAATGTTCACAAAGTGGAAAATGCTTTGTGCCCCTTGGAGGGTCTCAGGGGTCTGAGGTTCTGGGAAGCATTGTAATAGTCTATCGCGATAGGAGACAGGCCTTAGAGAGAGCAGCCAGCCTGGGGAAGCGGAGGAGGGCACCTGCTTTGCATCTTATCTTTGATGTGATGACAGGGGCCTCCATTTAATAAGTTACCAAAAAAGATTGAAAGCTGCCTGCTTGAACTCAGGGTTCACTCAGCACCCCTTTGCACCGAGGCCGCTTTAGATGAAGGGGAGCACTCTTTTTCCTGAGTATTCTGATCACATATAGTCTCTGGGGATGCAAGCATTGCTTTGGTTAGGAGGCAAGAGACAGAGGGGAAGTGGGTTTGTTCCTTGTATGGAAACAAAAGGAAGCCTTATGTTTCTCTTGGTCCATGGGATTAAACATGGAGTAGAAGCTCTAACTAAAGAACACGGTGCCCTGGCTGTCCTACAGCTACAGCCCAGAAATGGGCATTCCACCAGTGCTGGAGTCCCAGCCCACATGCCTTTCCAAATGACTCCTGAGCCTGCTTCCAAATGAATGCCCCCCAGGTATGATGGCTTGCCTTTTGCACTCCTGCTGTACTGGTGCTTTGCCTACCTTTACATTCGGAGCTAATTCTGCTGCTTTTTGCTTCTAGAAATTATACTTTCCACAAGGGCAGAACAGCACAATTGTTGCATCACCCATGGTTGCATCTGCGTGGATTGTGCTTAATGATGGTGCCTTGGCTCATAGGAGATTTGGGGTATTGAAGCCTGAATATTATCAGCTAGAAGGAGCAGTTCAAAGATCATTTTTGCAGGGGAGGGGGCAGGTGGGGTCCATCGTAGTACTGTTATCAACACCCAGTTTGTTTTTCATTTAAAGTATAATTCTGCAAGGAACGAAAATACTGCCGCTTACATAGCACCATTTGGTGGGAAAAAATGCCAGCTTCCATGTAGAAAATGGCACGTACTGAAGAATGTGTGTCACATCATCCGATATTTATTTGACCTTCAGAAAAGCCCCAGGAACTGGGAATCATTAGCTCTCTGTTAATAAGCAAGCAAAACAATGCTCACAGATTTTTGATAACTTCCCCCTATCACACAGCCAGTGGGTGGACGATGGCATTTAGCCCCTTGTCTGTCTGACCACAGAGCCTGTGATTTTTCCATTAAGAAGCAGAAACTTAGATTTAACACCAGAATGCTTCTTTAAAGTCTCATTTAAATATTCCTTTACACCATTTTATCTTAATGATCATTGCTTTAAATATTTGAAAAATTATGGCTAAATGTACTAAACTTGAGACTAATTTATAACAGAGCATTTTCTAAACCAAATGTGCTTGGGGAATGCAATGATCAGTTAGGGTCATCGTAGAAATAAACTAGATCCCCCTTTTTTCTTTTTCATTTCCCCTTAAATAATTTTTGCCCGTTGTTATCCATTTAATCTCAGCCATCTGGATCTGCAGCCAGCAAAGAAAAAAGTCAAATTCAAAAGATGAGTAGTAGAGTTGAATCACAATTTCACTTTTTTTTTTT
>NW_006431210.1:8988585-8989858 GCF_000325575.1 Pteropus alecto
TATTTAAACAGTAACATTACTTAATAGTACTTGCTAACTTATTATCAATTCCTTACAAACGTTGCCATTTCTTCAAAATGGAAAGGCAAGCATTAGGGCAGAGTCAAATATTCTGCCCTAATATCTAATGACATAAAAATTTGAGAGTTAACATTTACTTAATTGCCAAAGCAGTCATGCTAAATGCATAGTCTGACATATTATCAGGTGTTAAAAAGGATCACTTCTGAGGGGAATAAAAAGAGCTATAAAACCAAGAGACAGTACTCTACTAAAATTATTATCCAACTCTCTTTAAAATCTTCATTTGAATAGCCTGTAGGAATGTATTCTTGTAATCGTTGAAGGGAAGGGAAGTGTTACCTATTCACTGTTTGCCTCTCCTCCCATCACTTAGTCATTCTCTCTTCTCTTCTGACCTCACACACTGCATCTCTCAGGTTCCTTTACCCTGTGGTTTCCGGGGAATTCTCCTAAAAGGAGGTATCAACAGCAAGAGATCAGAGGGCAAAGAAAGAGAGAGAGAGAGAGAGAGAGAGAGACAGAGAGACAGAGAGACAGAGAGACAGAGAGACAGAGAGAGAGATATCAGAGTCTCTCAACTCTTTCCATTGCCTTGGGCTACAGCTGGTTCTTCATATGGCCCCTTCAGCTCTTACTGGCTTCTGGTAAAACTGGCTCCCTCATAAGACCTTCAGGCCAAGGGGAGAAAACAGTTCACCACTGATGTTAGTCTCTGGGTGCCTCCCTTGCCTGTGTGTGGGTCCCTTGCCCATTCATTTGGCAATGCTCTCTTTATTAATATCCTTCAGATGAATCATTCGAGTGGCATTCTGTTGCCTGCCAGGACCAGGGGGTGAGGAAGAAACCAGCAGAACACCAGTGTCCTAATTCTGGCACTTCTGGGCTGCACAGTTTTAAGCAAGCTACTCAATTCCTCATGTTTCATTTCCATCCTCTGTAAAATGAGAATAATTATACCCACTTCTAAAGCGCTTAGCTCAGTGAGTACAGTAAGGCACACACAATAAAGTTACTACTAGCTTGGATGACGAACGGAGAATGCTTGCTTTTCCTGGATTGAGTTAGTACAAATATGGTTTATACTATATGACCTCCTCAGAACGTTGTCTGTTGCTAAATAACTGCTAATATCTATATCTAAACATTAGGATACAGCTGGGATGACAATTTCAAGAGAGATGGGTTGATTCTGTTCTTTGCAACTCATTCTAAGTTCCTTGAACCTCCAAAACTTATTTTCTTCCTGCTG
>NW_006431210.1:8989889-9103484 GCF_000325575.1 Pteropus alecto
GTATAGCTACTGGAAACAAGCCAGGTAAGCTCCAGTTTGCAAATACAAGACATATTCTCCATGTTCTTATTAATAGCATGATAATAGCAGTAGAGCTGACAGACATGGGGCTAGAAATCAAAAATATTCCTAGCGGTCCAGTCTATCCATTTGGAGGAAGTACTACAGCATGTATGCTGGCAAAGCGACTAACAGGAAAATGAGATTTTTGTCCCCAGTTTGTGAGAAATTCTGTGCGTGATCTTGTGCAAGTGTTTCTTAGCCCTCTAAATCTCAGCTTCATCACCCACAGCTCATTGGACCAGGAAATCTCCAGAACCGTTGTGCAGTCAATTGAATGACTGCAGGCTTAGTGGGGGCCAAGAAGAGATTCAGAAAAGCAAGGAATATCAGGAGTTTGCTATATGCTCTGTCAGGGAAAACAGGGGAGGTCCAGGTCTCTTGGTACTTGTGTTTTGTTTTTTGTTTTTTATTTTTTAAGCCAAATGAAGGTTGAGGCACAGTCACAAGAAAGCATAACCATCGGTTAGCAAACTCACAATTATGTCCTAAAAAGTATGGGGCTACAAAAATCTGGCTTGGTTTCCCAGATACCTCACCAAGCGCTGACGGATTTGAGAATGCCGAACATAATCTGTTTTAGATTCATTTTTCCTTCCCTTGCCATTCCCTTTTTCAGCTCCTTCACATATCTCTCCTTCCTCTCCTTTTTTTTGGTCCTATCCCTGCGCCCGTCCCAACAGCAAGAGGTAGAATTAGAAAACTGTGCCATGCCCTCTTGTTTTGCTATTAGAAGAGACTGTTTTAGAGGCAAAGAGGGTAGGGGAAAGTTGACATCTGGTCAGTTTTTTCTGTCTTCTGCTGTGATCATAGTAGTTTTTCTTCTGCCACCCCTCATGCTGGGCAGGGCTTTTGGGCTCCCTGTTCTGAGTACAACGCTTCTTCATTCTTCTCCTCAGGTTTTTGTTTGTTGGCTTATTTTCTGTTATGTGACATTACAGGATTCTTTTAGGATGTGTGCAAGAAGGGGAGTTTCTTTATCAACATCACCAATAAATGTTCTTGAGGTGCTGAATGCAGAATATGAGACTAGGCAGAGACATGCTTCGATTCCCTACGGATTATAAGCTACCTGGGAAGCAAGACCTAAATAAGTAATGAAATATAATTCAAGTTCATACAAGGCGGAAAGTGCAAAAAGCAAGGGGAGGATAGTTAAACTTACTGGTCATCGTCAGGTGCTCAATCACTAGGATGTGTTTTGCAAGGTGAATCTTAGTCCATCCTAACACCCCTGGAGAAGAGAGTTGTCCCTATTTTACAAATAGGGAAAATGAAGTCAGAGAGGAGAGATGGCCTCCCACAGAGTGTGTTTGCCAGATCTCATCAGCCCCACTCTGAGGGGGAAAAAAAAAATGGGTGGATTAAACAAGGGGAGTTCAAGGCAATATTTATTGAGAGCCAAGGCCCAGCAGTAATTCTCAAAGTGTGGTCCCCAGAGCAGTGGCATCGACATCATCTGGGAACTTGTCAGAAAGGCAAATTCTCAGGCCCCAAACCCAGAACCTGTGGGGGCTGGAGCTCAGCAATTTGTGTTTTAACTGGCCCTCCAAGAAGTCATTAAGAGACAGGCTAATGCTGAGAACCATTGATCCAGGGAGAAGAGTTCCAGGCCGTGGGGAAGCAGGAAATCATAAGTAGCCACAGATGATGAGGCAGGATTGAATGACAAACAGAATCCAAAACTCTGAAATGGCATCATGCAAACATCGCTGGGGAAAGGGTGGGCCTCGGTGAGCACTCTCTCAGCAGTATTTCTAGGAGTAGCCCAGTGTCCTGCCAAGGAGAGAACTTGAGGCCTCTTTGTGTGTTTGCATCATCTCATTACACTAGAAACAGCAGTTCCACATTCAGCTCAGAAGATTCCCTCTGCCTGAAGGCTGAGAGAGCTGGCAGTGCCAAGCTGGGGGAGTTCCTTTAAGGCCTCAAAAGGAACCTCAGGCAACAAAGGTTGTGACTATCTTACAATGCTCATGCTCCATTTGGGTGTTCATAAAGCATTTAACTATGATAAAATGTAAGTATTATCCTTAAATGCCTTAGGTTGAAGGGAAACCTTAACAAGTGAATGATTTGAACCATTTCTCTTCCATCCCTGGAGCAGGCCATTAAAAAAATAAAACTGCTCTGTCATGGTGAAGACAGCCTGCCCTAGAGGGATGATTGAAAGAGTCTTCAGGACAGACCATTTGTCCTTCAGTTTTATTTTCACTTTAATTGTTGTGAAATCCGATTTAAGTGTTGACCATAGCCTCCAATTCCAGCCAGCTGAATAGATAAGCACATTTTTGTATCTGTGTGAACAAGCCTGAAGACTTCTGATTGTTGTCTCAATCCAGATAAAAACCATGCTTTTAAATAACAGTTTCCCACATGGGGAGATTAAAGATATTTCTTATTGCTGTTACTAAGAATAAGGATGAGTTGATTATGCAGATAAACAGAACGTATCTCTTTATTATTGTTTGGAGTTGTGACATCATCTGGTGCCCAGAGGCTTTTACTTTGGGGCCATTTGTTGGAATATTGAAGAAGACACAGAATAAAAGGGAATCAAAAGTCATCTTCCCCAAATTCTAACTATAATGAAAACTTTATAAATGTTTATCCTCAAATTCTCCTTGGAAAACATTGGTTATAGGTAGAATACATACATTTATACCATGATCAGTTTTTTGTGTGTGTGTGTTATGGTCGATCTTTTTATTTTTATTTTTAACTTTCTTGGCATTCTGAAATTCAATAGTGACTGATTATATAGACCTAAACCTTAAGGAAAAGTCAAAAGAAACTAAGTTTTGAAAAGATTAGTGCTTTGCATTTTGCATATATATGTTCAAGGAGTGTGTATCTGTGATGAAACAGAAAACATCTTACTGATGCTTGTTTCGGTTTCTTCATGGAAATTTCATTTGATTCTCTGTCTACTTCACTGTATAATCTAGAGCATGTCATCATACCATTGGATCCTGTCAATTAATTTTGAATGGTGAGTTTGTGGGACCATGAGCTTCTCCTTTATTTCTAATCAAGATTTCCTTCAGTTATTGCAATTCCATGTGAATACAGATCATATTCATAAAATAAATAAGAACCTCTTTCTTTCAGATTCTTGTTAGAAGTTAGAAGTCTTGGGTTGCTTCTGTTGCCTCCCCCAAATTGGAGCATTTTGTCATGTCTCCTCATAAGCTCCCTGAGCTGTCTTGTGTCTTCAACCAACTTGGCAGAGAGGAAAGACCCAGGACACTTTACTGCTGGATCAAATGAGGTATAAAATAATGAGGAGGTGACATTGAAAGCTATCAGAAGGCCCAGGTAGAAAATGCAGACCCTCTGTCACTCAGGTCCCAAACTTCCTGATTGTATGCATCCCTTGATGTTTAATGTGCTATGAATCATGACAGGTTCATAGATTTTTTTTTTAACTCTCCTCCATATTTTTAATCTTATCCTCCTTATTTTCCTTTCTAAAATATAAAAACCCTTACATTTATCCCATTTTAAAACAGCAACAAAAACAAAATCACAAAGTTTCGTCAACCCCTTGTTCCCCTCTAGCTCTCTGCTTAGCACTTGGTCTCACCGTCGTTTCTCGAAGGAATCCCTTTCCTTCCTTTTCCTTCTTGTCTGGCTGCTTTACCTGGTACTGTCTCTGCTTTTACCAAGGTCACTAGCGTTTTTTTGAACCTAGGGTCTACTTTCTTCTTTTTCTTGGCTGGTCTGCAGCTCTACTCATTGTTACATTTCTACCTCTCCTCATTTCTTCTATTTAGGTTTCATTTTTTCAGACCAATATTTTAGTAATATTGTGCCTCAGGGCTCCATCTTGACTGTCTTCTCTATCTGTTCCCACTCATAAATATTTTGGTCTAAGAGCTGCTATATCCTGATGGCTTCCAAATCCATATCTCTCAGACAGGCTTTTAGCTTGAGCCCCAGAATTCTTTTGCCCATGTGTTTTTACTGGGCATCTCCATTTACCATCCCTCTTGGATGTATGGGTAAGGAATTACAGTCAATTCTCTTACCAAACCAGAATGTGGGATTTATTCTTGGGTTTCTCCTCTCTGTCATACCCTCCCTACTGTTCATAGATGCCAGTTTCTGACAGTTCACATCCTAAGTATCTCTCTAATGTGCCCCTTTTCTCCATCCCTACCTCTCCTGCCTTAGTTTATGTCTTCGTTGTCTCTGTCCTAGATTATCGTCATGCTCCCACAGTAGTCTCCCTACCTCCCGTGACGTAACCCCCAAGTGACTCCTATAAAAACTTTATGAAATGGTTGTCCGTCATTTTACTGTTCTGCTTATAAATTGTACAGAGCACCCTAAATCTTTCAACATTAGGCTCCATTTTATAAATGGTCTTCATGGACCTAAGATTTGAGCTCAGCTCTCTTTCTATCTTTCTGTATTGCCTCTCTCCATATCTAACCTGCTTCCACCTATAAGTACTTAGAACCCCTGAACATATTTTTCACATCTCTGAGCTATTTACATGCTGGTCGCTATGTTTATACCTCCTTTATCTTGATTATTCCCACTTCATCTCACCCCGTTAGCAAACACCTGCTCCTCTTCTAACATTACATTCAAATAACCTCCTGGAACCCTTCTATTACATGCTTCCCATTTCCCCACTCACGTCAGAAGTAATTCTCCCTCCTCAGTGATCCGTGAGTCTGAGACATGCTTCTATCCTGGTGTTATCCCAGTGAACTATAAATTTCTGTGCCTATCGCCACCAATTGCATAAGCTCTGTGAATGGCTCTTACAGTCATTCTTACACCAAATATCAGAAAGTAAATGGTAAATAAGGCTTGAAGAAAAAAGGATAAAAGGAACAAAATTTAAATGAATCGAAATTTTGATTGTTCGACATTGAATTTAGGTCAGCGGTGTCCCAGCGCTCTTTCATTCAGGCTCCCGAGAGCAATGGTAAAAAAATTAGGAATTTTGCCAGCTGATTGTTAAACTATTTGTAGCTTGCAATTGGCCACGGTGGAAATATTTACACCAGGGAAATCAGCAAGAACTACAGATCACGGCTTTTGTTTATCAAGGAGTCAGTTTTCCAGCAGACAACTTATATTCATGATTATGGTATAGTCAGTTCATCCGAGCTCCTGTCCATCAAACACTTGATGCCACTAAAACTCCTAGTTGCCAGTTTCTGATAGTTCACATCTAAGTATCTCTCTCATGTGTCTCTTCTTCCCATCCCTACCACGCCCGCCTTAGTTCATGTCTTCGTTGTCTCTGCCTGCTGTTGCCTTCCAGTAGATTTTGCTACTAGAACAGTATTATTATTAAATCTACCACTGGAATAATGTTTGAGTAAAAACACTGCCAGGCTGAAATTGAAAAAAAGAAGATAGTTTTGGGAAAAATAATGTACAATGATTTCTTATATAAAGAAGGCACTTTTAGTTCATTATTTGTTGCCTGTGATATAGTTTTCCCTGTTGTACTGATACGTAGATCTTTACAGATTGAATCTGTGACCATAGCACTTATTTTCAAAATAGTTGGCTGAGACTAGGTTACAGCCTGTAGCTATGTGACAGTGACAGTAATTTGATCACGATGATTTTGACCCATGACTTTTGACTTCATGCTTATCCTGTTCTATCCAGACGATCAAAAGCAGTTTGTCAACAATAATATCTACCAGGTGGAATATTTCTGTGGGAACAATTATTAGAGCTCTCTTCGCCTTGACTTTGCCTCAAGTCTAGTCTGAAGAAAGAGTTCCTCATGTTGCCTCAGCAGCAGTTTGCTGCCACCCAGCCTGGTTTTAAGTATGTCCATAATTAGCTGGTAGAGGTGCAAGAATTCAATGCAAGAATGCCACACTTTCTTCTAAGCCACGCAGCCTCATTAAGAAAGTAAAACATTTGTGAGCCTTTCATGCAGCATTTCTCCCTCTGAGTTGTTGAAGCTCCTTGGCTGTCAGCACAGCACTGTGTGCCAGAAAAGTTCAGAGAATTGCTTCAATAATATGACAGCCTCTTCCATTTAAAATGGAATTCAATGGCGGCTTCCCTCAGAGGCATTCATTGAAATTCTGTGCATGATCCATTCCTCTAGTCATTTAACAATGTCTCTCATGTTTGCCCTGATTTAAAAAAAAAAAAAAAGAGGGAGAGAGAGAGAGAAAGAAAACCAGCTTTGTAGTTGCGATAACATGGATCAGGATGGTATAATTGCAGCGGAGAGGCCCCCGAGCTTGCAGTAATAGGATGGTTCATCTGATGTGTGTTGCCATTAGAAAATGACCCATGCGTGGATGTTCTCAGGGGACAGTAAAGAGGCTTTTAAGAATTACACTCTGTGCAGTATGAAAGCTAATGAGCAAAAGAGCAAGTACGAAGAAGAACTACTGCTTCAGGAAGCATGGTTCCACTTAGGGCCTGTCATGGCTTTCCTCAGATGCATTAGGATGGGCTGGTTGTCACCAGGGCACATACTGCATGACCTCCATCCCCACGCAGGCTCCTTGCAGGTCACTATGCATCTGTTCCTAAGGAATTAAAACTGCTGGATAATAAATGGTGAGGAAAAGAAAGATAGATGCAGAGACTGCCGCAAAATAAGGTAAAGGCAGACATTGACGCAAAGATGAAAGAAGTCATAATGGGTTTTACGGGGGGAAAAAAAAAACGATTTCTTGTACTTCTCTTTTTGAATTCTTAGGACCATTTCATGGTATTTTACCTCACATCTAAGAAAAGAATGGTATTTAATTATGATTTCCAGGCTAGGTATTTTTATCTTATATCTTAATTTTTTTAACATGTTTAAGGTTAAGAAAGCTTTCCAATTAATCTACGCTGCTTTCTCATTTTAAAAGTTCTACTTAAGAGTTTGAGGTCCCATAAATTGCGAGGTTGGCATAGAGACAAAATGCTTCAAAAGATTCATACCTTGCTTTTCAAAGATGACCCCACTTGGCCTACATTGTCACAAGTGGGATTTATCACCTGGGACTCGTATTAGAGTAGGACAGCTCTGTAAAGGGTAGTAAATTAGATGCCCTCCTCAGCGCCCAAAGACCCCTGGTTCTGATAGGCGTCAATGTGAATAGAATTGTTAGAGCCATCTTCCACTCTACATGAGGGTGGGGTCGTAAGCAAGGGGCATCTATTATTTCAAATCTGCCTCTCTGAAGCATAAAGCGATGGTTGCTTCCTCTTTCAGGTAACCATAGAGACAACATGACATCATGCTGCATATCTGTTCTCCCCACCCGAGGCCACCAAAGCACAATAGGTAGATGAAGCTATAAGGGACTCCATGTGTTAGAAAAAATGCTCTAGTAACAAAGTAAACTTGAGGAATAAATAAATCCATACCGTTCACAGAATTAGAAAGCATAATGACAGCAGTCTATAAACTCCAAAAGTACAGCCTAAGTGGCCTGCGGGGTCTTGATTTCTCCAGGCCTTCATCTGATGTCTTAGGTTGTTCTACAGAGTCCCTGTGTATCTTTCTTCTCTTACCTGTTTTTGTCTTTCAAAACTATGAATACATTTTTGTTTTTAAAGGTCAAATGACTTTCCTAGGGGCAGCCGGGTTGTCTGGAACAGTCAAATAACCATATAATGTGGAAATAAAATTAACTTTTTATTTTAACATAATTTGGAGAAAACAGTTGAGAGGAAATACAAAGCATTTAAAGATTGTAAGGAGAACCATTATTTGAAACAGTCCTAGTATTGAAAATTCTGGTATCAGCTGATTAGAAACTACTGAAGCAAATGAAAAGACTAGGATCTATTTAACTAATCCCCATCCCACTCCAGCTCAACTGCCTGTCTGGTTTCCCATTATCTAGTAACAGGCTTTAAAACTTATTAAATGGTATGAGTTCATTTTGACAGGGCAAAATGTGCTTTGTCTTTGATTTTCTTTCTTTGATCCTAGCAAGACCTTGTTCAACAAAGTGTGAGTCATAACTCTTGTCCTCTTTACTCAATTGTTTTAACTGTTGAGGAAACAGTGCAATAAATGGCCATTGAGTATTTGTTACACTAAGGGATTATGCTAGTGTATAAAAGTTTGAAGAGTATATAATAAATAGTACTACTATTAAGGATGCCCAAATCAGAAAACTACAACTTAAATTCTAGCTTTCCATCTTCCTAGCTGCATGACCATGACAAATTGCTATATCTCTCTAAGTCACAGTTGTCTTTTTTGTAAAAGGAGTTTAGCACTAGTGAGTGCCTCCCAGAATTGTTGTGACAACAAGGTTAAGGCACTTAATTCACTGTTTAGATTAGAGTAAGTGATCAACAAATAGAGATAGTTAGCTAGTTGGTAATGGAAATGTTTCGAAGATGAAAGTGTAGAGGGATTGCTAGGAAACCAAGAAGCAGAACCAGGTAGATATTGGAAAGTGTTGCAATGCACGAACTATAAAAATTCAGCAAGAAGAGACTAGTCCTGGATAAGCATTTTTCTTCTTCATATTATTCACCGACCATGTCGCAGTAGAGCTACTATAATTCAATCTCAAAATTATGTACAAAGAGTGGAGTTTAAATTCATAGCAAACAGCTAATTGATTCTTTAGGAACTTGGGAAAATATTTGTATTTTCATTCATCCAAGATAACTGATTTTTATATTAAGCAGATTATTAACTTTAATCATTTGAAAAGATATTCTACCATATTAAGAATACTTCCCTTAATGAACACGACATGAAAATTACAGTGCTTGGGTGGTTGAGAGAGAGGATGAGAATGGGCTAGCTTCTCAATTAATTTACTCTGTAGATATCTGCCCTCTTAAATACACCCTTCCCCATATTCAACCTCCAGAACCAACAACAGCCAGGGAAACAAAAAGCTGAAAGTACAGGGTACTATTATGTCATTTTTTTCATTTCTAAAGTATTGGATCTGTAACAGTATTCAAATAAGAGTTAAAATAATGTCATTCACAATCATGCCCATTTATAATCCCTAATCAATTTACATTCTGATTTTTCATAATTGTGCTATATCACAAGAAATATTTCCTTGACAGAATATTAATGAATTATCCTCCAACTACAAATAATATTCAATGACTATTGTATTTTAGTAGAAACACTATTAAAATTTCAAATTTATAAGATCCAGACATTTTAAATCTTATAACTCCTCAATCTTAGCAGAGGGCATTCTTTTATTTGCTAAGAGGCATTTGTCCACTCCTAACCTTTTTACTTTCAGAAAATAAATGACACATGTGACTTGAAAATTGAATTAATCTTGACTGAAAAATAATAAAAATAGCTAATGCCTTTATAATCTCCCTATCATGCCTACAGGGCAGATACTGTTGCTGTTTCTGTTTTCTAAGATGTATTATATCTTGCTAATCTTCAATAAATATGAAAAACTGATCATTTCACAGCTAGGAATTGACAAACCGGAACACATTTTTCATTTGAATAGACGAGATAAGCAGGTTGCCACCAGCGCAGGCATCTCTGCCTTCGGGTGTGTTGTGTCCCATGCAGACACGGTTAGTTCATTCTTAGGTCACTGCTATCACATTTCTATTTGTCTATTCCTGAACCAGAGCTCAGATTCACATTTCAAATAGCCTCTTGTTTTAAGGACCATTCTGCCACCTATCTTCTGTAACATAATTTACAGAAATGGGTACCTCCAATTAAACCATTCCAGGTGTAAATTTCTTGCCTGGAGAATGAATTAAGTAATGGATGGGATTCATGAATATAAATTGGGCTTTCTTTACACTTAAGTTTTCATTTCGAAATTGTAGAGCATTATTTGTTCCCTACATCAATCTTTATTTGTCCAAAGTATGTTTACTGTGGGAAGCCTAGTGCAGAGCTGGTAGCCCATTGCTATGCATAACTGAATATTAAAGTTCACAAATCATCAGGCAGAGGAGGCCTTGGAAAGGAGACACTGCAGCCACTGTGTCTGTGCAAAGATGAATGGTCCCATCTTAGGCTCTGCCCCTTTTTTGGGAAGAAGCCACGCCACCTCCTCGCTTTTTCTCTCCTTCAATATGATTTGATGTGTGTTTCCTCCTCCTTCCAAGATATTCTGTTTTCAGTTTGTCTTAACATCTCTATTATCATGACTTATTTTCACTTCGCCCCAATTTTGGTTTAGAGCTGGTATAATAAATGAATTTCTTATAGGAAACCTCAATTTATTTTTGAACAGACTCTGTGAAACAGAGTCATTTGGAAGATGACTCTGTGAAAGGATGGAAGGATTCAATAAGCGAATACATAAATAATATTTAGAAGCGAGGCCATTGTACCTCTCCTGCCCTTCTCTCTCCCCTCCTTTCCTCTCCTCTTTTCTATTTACATGGTAGCCATGTGTATTCTGCAAAGGGTCCATTGAGGCCAGCTGGGCTTTCAACCTATGACCAAATATAAGTCCCCATTTTAAAAGACATTTCTCTCATTTTCAACCTGTGCTTTGAATCTTCAGCCGGAAATAAGACTCTATTGTAGTCACCCTTACGTGGACTTGAGAACATGTTTACACTGCCTGGTCTTTGCTAAAGCACTAAATGGTCAGGAAGACTGTTGTCATAAGTTTCCTACAACCATAAGAAGTTACTTTCTTATGTATATCGTAATTCTTGTCACAGCGAATTTGATGTGACTAGGAATAATGTAAAACTAAAATTATAATATAGAAACAGACATTTTCAGGGCCAGTGGATACATGAACTAGAATGGAAGACCTACACAATGGGAAATAATGAAAAACTTTTTTTTTTTTTTTTTTACAATTAATGTTGAAAGAAATTTCTCCCAAGTGCCTCTGGATATGAAGCATCTTGGGAGATAGCGAGGACTATGACGTGGCTTTAGTCGCACTTCTTGTTCCCAAGTCTGATGGTTTTTCCCTGTCATATAAACTGTAAACACTTTTAGGTTTGCAGGCCTCTGAAATGATGTTATTAGTCTTAAATAGACCTGCAGAGTATATTAAAGAAAGGCTTTGACGATCTAGGTACAATGTGGCTGGTAGGAAGATGGTCATTACTCTTAATTATATTCTTAATAGGAAGTGTCTTTACAAAAATTCAAAATAACAACAAATTAAAACTACTATGAAAATGAAGTAGAGCGAGTAACATGAACATAAAACAATGGAATATATAGAGAAGGTCAACAGGTAATTTGTAAATTACACACTTGCTCCAACCCACTGATCGCAGGCCGAGGTCAGGCCTCCCAACCTGGCTCTTTCCCAAGCATGCTCCCTCAGCTGTTCCAGAATGGCTATACCTTATTTCATCTCATTCGATGAATTGAGTTGATCTCCTAACTCAGTGACCATTTGCAAGCCTCGTTTCCACGATATATCTAGGATAAGTGAAGATGCTGTTTTTGTATGGCCAAGGATAGTAAACTGTTGTCTTCTGTAAAGACTGTAATATAATTTTATCATTCCCCATCTCACTCAATATAGTTATAACTCTCACTTGCACTCAGAGTGTAGTTATGTATAAACAGTGCATATTGATTAGAAACCCTTTGTTTCAATTACCCTTTGTTTCAATTTTTAAAATCTGATTGTAAAACTTAGTTTAGCATTTGTGTTAAGAAAATCTAGGATTTTAAAGATTCTCTCTCAGAGAATTATATTAAGACAGCAGTTGCATTTATTTTCAGGTGTTCAGTATGGTTAATAATACGAGCTCTGAAAGGACCTTATTTTACAGCATGAAATGAATTTGTTTTATTTCCCTGCCACCATATCATTTTCACCTAAATCAGCACTTTCTTCTCAACATTTATAAGAATAGTTCACAGCCTTCCTTTAAGAATCGACATTTTCCAAAGAAGACATACAGATGGCCAATAGACATATGAAAAGATGCTCAACGCTAATCATCAGAGACATGTTAATTAAAGCCACAATGAGATATCACCTCACACCTGTTAGGATGGCTACTATCATCAATAAGTCAACAAACGTCAAGTGTTGGTGAGGATGTGCAGAAAAGGGAACCCTCATGAACTGTTGGTGGGGTTGAAAGTCGGTGCAGCTACTTTGGAAAACAATATGGAGATTCCTCAAAAAATAAAAACTACCTTATGACCCAACAATTCCACTTCTGGGTATTTATCTGAAGAAATCCAAAACACTATTAGTCAAGATATGGGAGCAACCTAAGTGCCCACCAATAAACGATTGGATAAAGAACATGTGGTACATACATACAATGGACTAGAATTTGGATGTAAAAAAGATGGGCCTAGAGGGTATTAGGCTAAGTGAAATAAGTCAGAGAAAGACAAATACTATATGATTTCACTTATATATGGATTCTAAAGACAAAATAAATGAACAAACAAAACAGAAACAGACTCATAAATATAGAGAACAAACTGATAGTTGCCAGATGGAAGGGGGGTTGGGGGGTTGAGTAATAAAGGTTAAGAGATTAAGAAGAACAAATTAGTAGTTACAAATAGTCACAGAGATGTAAAGTACAGCTTAGGAAATATAGTTAATAATATTGTAATAACTGTGTATGGTGCCAACTGGGTGCTAGACTAACTGAGGGGATCACTTTGTAAATTATATAAATGTCTAACCACTATACTGTATACTTGAAACTAATATATAATAATATTGAATGTCAACTGTAATTTGAAAATTTTAAAAAAATTAATACTTAAATTACTTGTGGTGGGGGGGGGATTAAAATAATTAGAATAAATTCCGGTCCACTAAAAAAGAAAAGAAACCCAACCAAATAATGTACTTAGAAGGATACAAAACAGATAAATTTAAATGTTGCATTTTGTATCACCCATTATATGTTCATGGTCACTTATTAGAGGGTTCTACCAGAATGTTCTCTTGGGAGCTGGTGATGAAACAGACTAAAAGGATTCCATACTTTTCAATTGCCATTGCTTGTCTAAGGCAAGGGACATTGAATTAGTCAGGGTAGTGAACCATTTTGTTCATGAAGACATGGAAAATAGAATGCATGGAAAGTTAATGGGCTATTGGCATCTCTGGGTGAAATGAGGTTGTGCAGAAATATGAACATAAGAGAATGAATCCATTTAATTAGGAAAAACTGATAATGGGCGAATTCTCTGAATATCATCAAAACCAAAGCAAAAGATATATATGAAAGTTGTGATTTATAGCTGTCAAGTAATGTCAATAGAGGTTCCTGTTCCATTGTGTCATGAAGAATTTACCATTTTGACAACATCCTCATTGAACCATTCTGCATAAGGATGGAAATATCAGTCAATTTTTTTGAGCCATATTCTTGGCTACTCTTAGAAGCGTGCACGCGCGCGCGCGCGCGCGCACACACACACACACACACAATGCATTCTTACAAAATGAACATTTAGATAACACATTCCCGATGTCGAGATTGTGATGTCTGAAGGTTGCCTTGTAAACAAGTGCTCTCACTCCAGCAAATATCACTTGTGGTTTTCCTGGCACAACCCATTCAAAAGGTGGTTTTTCTCTGCAGGTTACCAGCCAGTCCTGTCTGGTCAACAGGGGTTCCAAAGCCTAATGGGAGTGCAGCAGCCACCTCAGAGTCAGAGCGTGATGAGCAACCAGCCAGGAACTCCGGTGCAAAGTGTGATGGTCTCCTACCCAACAATGTCTTCTTATCAGGTGCATATCCGCAGCATGGGAATTTGGGTTATAAAGTAGCATTTGCAAAAATAGAGGGCGTGGGTCTGTACCCATGTCAGGTGGTTGACTGGGTGGTGGGTGTTAGGCACAGCCACTGTTGATGGCTGACTTTGAATAGAGATTATAACACATAAATAGAAAATGGGAAATGTATGCTTCTATAAGTACTGCAGCTTTTGAATGCCCCACTAAGTGTGGCTCCATATAAACATCTCACATTCATTGAAAGGGCATTTACGAGGCCTAACAACTGCGTTTCCCAGACTAAATATATATTGAGTATTGAAAAAGCACTGCGCACCTTTTTTTTTGTAATTTACATCTTGAAATACACTGGATGTGAAAACGAAAGGTTAGTGAAATTCTTTGATCATTAAGTTTAGCTGTACCAGGTACTTCTGGCCCTAAAGCATCTATCTTCAGCCTTCCTGACAGTTCTTATTCACATTGTATCAGTTTCTACCTCTATCTCCATATAAGATGTTTTCTAAAGCTGCAGGCTGAGAGTGAGTTAGGTGCCAGGGACAAAAGCCCCTCTTCCTATAGATGGCTCCGGGATACTTTGCTTGCATAAAACCAGAGAGAGAGCATGACTTTCCAAACTGAGAGAAATCCAGAGTAGGAGATCCAGACTGCAGTCCCTGGGGGGTGACGAGAGAGGAAGGAAGGAAGCTTAGAACTAACACTTTCTGAACATTTACTGCATGGCAGGTGTGTACCAAATACTGTACATTATTCCTGCAATCCTCTCAGTGGTACTTTGAAGTAGGTGTCATTATGCAAATGATCTAGGAAATCAGAGAGATTAAGTGACTTGCCCAATGTGAAACAGCTAATAAAGGTAGAGCTGGGATTGATAAACTATTAAGTCTAATTCAAATGCTTGAAGATTTTTTATGGTACCACAGTAGCTCTTTGGGTACCCCAAAATAACCTCTTTATGAAGGGTTTTCTCTTTGTGTCTTTCTACAGGTGCCAATGACCCAGGGTTCTCAAGGGCTGCCCCAGCAGTCATACCAACAGCCAATCATGCTACCTACCCAGGCAGGTCAAGGGTCACTACCAGCCAGTGCAATGCCTGTTTACTGTAATGTCACACCGCCAACCCCTCAGAACAACCTTAGGCTGATTGGCCCACACTGTCCCTCCAGCACTGTCCCTGTGATGTCGGCTAGCTGCAGGACAAACTGTGCGAGTATAAACAACGCTGGGTGGCAGGTGAAATTCTGAGCTCTTTGGCTATGGTGCGTTTCTTCAGATACTACTCATGGTCTTTAAGTGAAGAGGAGCAAGGTGGGAAAACTGGCTGAGGACTTAAGTACTTACTCGACATTCAAATGATTGCTGCTGGTATTCTGTAAAAAAAAAAAAAAAGACTAATACACACATTAGCTGGTTAATGGTGCATATTTCTGTCATGTCTGCTAGGTATGCCTTTATAGCTTAGCTAGTGACATGAATTCATCAAGGTAAGATTTTCTCCTACCACTGAATACCACTGTGTAGACTATAATATCCCTAATTTGGATTATTAGTTTTGTACTTTGTGTTGAGTTTGTGATGCTAAAAGTATTTAAAAATTATATACTGAACTCATATTGTACCAAAGCTGTAATGGAAAAGAAAAGAATTGATGAATGGAAGGAATAATTTATATACACTATAGAGTTTTCTTTTTTAATGGATATATACTGTATTGTAGTGTTTAATCAAAATAAAACTATTTGACCTTATGGAGGAAGGTCATGTTTTTACCACCAGTTTGATTCACTCTCTCTTCCATACGTGTTTGCTTATATGTCACTGTTATCCACTTTGAGCACTATTTCATAAATAATGCACGGAAAAGATGTGCTAGGCATTTGTAAGTGAACTGGAATCACATTGGGATATGTGGTAGGCAAACGCTTAACCAACTGTAGTTTCTTGTCCTAATACTACAGGGGTCCTGGAAGAAAGATGGTATCTATTTCATCCATTCGGACTTCACATTTTTTGAAATGTGCACCTTGGTTTTAGTTTTAGGGCTATTGAATATGTGTAGTTATAGTTCCCTATTAGGAAAACCTGAGTATCTTGGTAACAGCAGTCCTATATCAAACCCTGTTCTACCTTCATTCAAGTTCCACCATCTACCTGGAAAACAAGTTGTCTTTGTTTAAAGGGAAATCAGAAGAGGCATGGTCTAATTCCACTGATTATACTGGGTCATGTCGTGTACACTGCCACTAGTATTGGCAGTGAGTCAATAATTCAAAGGTGCTGTTCTCCTAGTAACTTAAAAGAAAGTAAAATATAGCAATAATTGAGTCACAAAGATAGGGACATTGGCAACAACTTTTAGAAGAGGGCTTATTCCTATCTAACCCCAAAATGTTTTATCCCCTGTAGATTCTGCAATTAAGAATGATTTATGACAACCTTTGAAAAATAATAACAGAACTCCGAAGGTCTGCTTTGGCCCTCTGGGAGATATTTAATGGGGGACTAAAACCTCAAAGCTTTACTCTACTATCACGGGACAATAACTAATAGTTTTGTATTTTATACTCTCTGCCTAAAAAACACTATTACCAATGAGAGGGATATGGAAAGTATATTGGAATAATTCTCATTGTTTTTCATATTATCATATTCTCTATGTTAGTTTTTTTTTTCCATTTTCATGTTTAGATGAAGATAGACTTAAGCAACTAGTTAAAAATTCTACCTAAAAGATTACCATTTCTTAATTTTATATTATTGTTTTCTTTTTCCTTTAAAAGAGAACTTTTACACATACTCTGAATAGCTTTGTTCCTTGTGAGGTCAGTCTCAGATGTTGCATTCTTTTTGAGCCATTAAACCAATAGTTTTGAGTAGCTATTAAACCATTAGTTGTTCTGAGATAGAGCAATGTGTTTGCTTAATTAACACCTTCTCTATTTAGCCATCTGATTTGGGAAGTGATCCCAAACTCAAGGATACAAATATGAGTCTGAATGTTTATCTACTTTTCTTAGAATTCTGGGAAATTTTGATCTTTAATGGTTCCTAGAATTACCGAGCCTTCTTTCCGATAGATTTGAAATATATGTTATGTTAGTGGTAAAGATGGACCTTCTTTCTCTTTGTCCACTCTTATCCAAATGTGTCACCCTTTGTCACATTTAGGCATTTTATTGCATAAGTTTTTGCAGACTGAACTTTCTTCTCTACTTTCACTACATTTTGATATCCAATATTATGCTATTCCAACTCTTACACTATTCTGTCTTTTACATTAGAATATTTGAGATGGTGCGTAGAGAGAGAGTTTTATTAGCGAAGCATTTCTAGAATTTAATTTATCATCAGAATACTCTATTTTCTCATGTTGGTTAATAATTTTATCACAGTCGCATTTTGTAATTGCATACCACTCAGTTTATAAGCTTATATAGAGACATATGGATACATACACATGTAGATATATAGATATAGTTGTTCCGAATGCTTCTCTGTGCCTTTGTGACTATAAAAGAGAACAAGAGTGACTTATGCATTCATATATTCAACAAACTTTTATTGCATACTTGGTTATATCCTAGTTATATGACACCATTCAAAATGGGTACAAATAAATTTAAAGCACTTAGACTTATTCTTGTAAATTTTATTATACATTTGGTTATTCTGTGATAGTTGGAACCAAATGTTCTAACTAGGATACCAATGAATTTCAGCTATAATTACTTTATTGTTTTAATATAGTTCCACAGGATGTGGGATTGGGTAGGAGAATGTGTTATATAACATTATGGAAATAGAATTATGTAATTAATTGTAAGTATGGTTGAAGAATTTAGAATAAAGTTATAAATCATAACAAAATAAGTGGGGTACATGTGAGCCAGAGCATCTTTACGAGGGAGGTTTCAAGGACAAAGCAAAGACAACTGCAGAAGAAAGAATGCTGCAGCAGAAATGGCTTTTGAGATCTGATAAATGCATATTTAGACCCCGCTTCTACTTCTGCCAGCAGTTAGAGTGCAACGGGATGCTTCCACACGCCCATACTCCTGTTATTTATATTCTTTATACACAGGTACATGCTGTGGACAGAGGTGCAGGCCCACCCAACATCTCTGCCTTGGCACTTAACATCACAAGCCATTTGTTCATTTATAGACCAAAAAGAAAGTATTGTAAATACTTCAGCCTAAGTGTGGAATGAAAACTAATTATTTGGGTTTTGCATCCAAATAATGTTTTAGACTGGTAGTTTCTCAATTATTTCTATAGAAGACTTCTTTCTTGGGATACTTATAACTGTTATATGAAAAAGGCCAAGGATAACATGGTTAATGAAGGTTAAGCAACCTTTTCAAAAGCTATCTGATTTCTGGAAACCTTTAATCTATCACTTTACATTATGAATTTCCAAGAGGAAGACATAATGTGCATAGTTACTCAATCTTATTTGAACACAATATCCTTTTATCACAGACTATATCGAAACACTCAAATTATGAGGAACATATATTTTTAAATATGTATATTAGAGTCTTAAAACAAGAGTACAAATAGTTATTTTATTCCTATAGAAACCATGTTATATGTCGAAATGTAATATCACAACCCTACTTCCAACTAGGACATCTTTTGGTGACTTAATGTGTACTATTTCATCCATGAATATGTGAGCCTGGAAGGTAATGCCACAGTGCCAATATATCTGGACCTTTTTTTAAAAAAAAAAATTCTTAGTGTTGACTGACTTGATATATATATCTAAATTATAGTAATAGTCCCATAGATATACATAGATGTAGAGATCTCTAATGAGCCTTTATACCTCAATGTGAATATAAAAGAGAACAAGAATGACTTATGCATTTTTTTATTCAAACAAAGGTTTTATTGCATACTTACTAATTCCAAGACCTTCTGTGACAGTCTGTGGAGCCCCTGCTTTTAGGAAGTTTATGAGGTTTCAGTATATAAATGACTAAAAATATAGGAAATTAGTCTTAGGCCTCATGTGAAAAATACATGTAAAGATAGGATTTTAGAGAAGGAACAGATGGCTTCCGGCTGTGGTTTTATGAAGCTCTTGACCTGGATCATATTGGATAGGTGGAATTTGGGCATACAGACATGAGGGTGGGTGAGTTACAATCCCAACCAAGAGAAATGCCTGAAAGAAAATGACAGAAACATAGAAAACATGAACATTATAATTCAGGTTGATTGGAGTAGGTAATAACTAGATAGCAGAAATGGACAAGATGAGTACTTGGTAATTCACAGCAGGTCTGGTTGGCATGACCTTGAAAGCAAAGAGTTGACAGTGAGCAGGGGCTTCTAAAGATTTTTGAATGAAAGGTAGGGAATACAACCTCAGCTATGGTTTATAAAGAAGAACAGGCCTCAAAAAGTAGAATGGATTAGACTTGAAAAGGCTCTTCATTCAGAAACCAGAGATGAACACAAGAAGAGTTAAGGTTTGGCACTAAGTTACAGCTACCATTAGCATTGTTGGGTATGTCGGATAGGAGTACTAGCTCTTAACTCTTAACACTTAGCAATTCTATTGCATGCTCAGCACAGCTTTAGCGGTGTACATCTTATTTTTCCCTCTTGGACAGAAACTTCTGCAGTAACACAAGTGCCCTGTGTTAAGCTGCATCACAAAGTACAGTTACTATAATCTATCAAGGTAAAACAAATGAAGACTGAGCTGAAATTGAAGATAGCACGGGAGGGCTGCCAAGTCTCCATCACAATATATTTAGTATTGATACACCATACGCAGTGAAATCTGATATCAATTTCCTATCCATCCTTGTTTAAAAAAATGGTGCGAATGCTTATCTATTACGGCTCAGAAAAAAACTTCTGCTTTCTGTACCCTATGGGTGCCACTTCTACATGACATCAGAAATTGTTCTTTCTTCCCATGTTATTTTGCTCCAAAGCATCTTTACTAAGAAAGTTGTTCTCTTCAGGAATTTGAGATTATTTTCTTATAGTTCTCAGCTTTAGTGTTTGTTTCAAGTTCAAATCTTTATCACCTGCTTTTAGTGGGGTTTTATGACCTCCAATCTTCTCTATAAAAAGATCTGCCACTATTATGTGTCATCAGTGGCAAGAGCTTCTCACTCTTTGAGCTGGGTCCTTTGCAGCTGTCAGCATTGTATTCACACAGTGCGGGGGAGAGGCATCCAATATGCTCCTTCTGTAGAAGAAAATCATTTCCTGATTGAGGTCTTCACAGAAATCTGATTCTTCTGCTGGACATGAGGCTACTTTCTCTAAGACAATATTCATCAACTCCCTGACTGCAGAAGCTCAGGGAGTGCTTTGATGTTTGTGTTTGTTATATGATTTGTTTTCTTTTACTGCTTTATTCTATTTTATTCTCAGTATTGTATAGAAGGAGAGGGAAGAGGTCAGATACTGTGCAAACAGGAGAAGACATAAATCTCAATAGGGGTGAACGCTGAAACTGGATTTGATGGACAGTCAAGAAACAAACCCAGCAGGCATGCACGATGCACAGGCCCAGACTGGTCAGCTGGATAGCATCCTGCTGGGAGGAGAGTCGTTTTTTGAGCGCTCAATGCCTCACTTCTCCAAGGGCTGTATCTAGGGGGTGGAAGGCATGCAGGGGTGAGGAGGGAAAAGGTCAGGCATACAGGTACAGAGGTCCTGGAATTCAAAATAGGCCAGCTTATTGTGAAGTTTGGAATCATATTTCTTGCTAAAAGATACAGCAACTCATATGAATGCCACCCCCCAACCCCCCAAAAATACTTCTGGCTAAAGGTGGTGGCAACTTAGGGCCATATTGCTTCCTCTGTACAACCAATAGTTTTTACTGAAACTATCAATGTTCGAATTGCCACAATGCTATCATAAGCCTCTCTGACTTCTTGCAGTTTTATTTTTTCGTGTTTATGGAGTTTGCAGCTGATTTTCCTGGGTTCTTGAGCAAGTAAGTCAGGAAGCACCTCTGTCCGTACACATATTTCTCCTCCTTTGTGTAAAATACCTCAGCTAATCCAGGGGTCACTTTTCCTTGAAGAAATGTGAGTGTGCTTACCTTTCCATGACAGGGACATTGAAAGAAACACCACACACGTAGTGCAGTTTGGGTCATTTGTATCGATTCCACGAATTGTTTCTAAACTTCTGAAAAAACACAGACACGGGAAAATCACCATTTCTTTTAAGACGCAAGACGATTACCTGTCTTTATCGAGTGTTTAAAGTTTTTGGTCTACAAGAATGAGGCTCCATTTTCAAATGAAATGCACAAGCCAATTTCATCCTTTTCAAAAGAGAGGAGTTACTTAAGGTGCTTAATAGCAATGCGATCAAGAGCAACGGCCTGAGACTGAAAAAAGCAGAGATTTAAATTGGACATTAAGAAAATTTCACTCGAAGCAAAGGCAATTACACAATGAAATAATTTCCTAAGGGAGGAACAGTGAGATGCCATTAAAAGAGTTGTTTAAAAGAGAGTAGATAAAAACAATTGCAGCTGGATCTGCTGGAAGATCATTTTATGATTTATTGCTTCGCTCTGCCTGTGTCATCCTCACCGGAGCTGCCAGGCTCAGGGAGCTTGCCTTACAGCAGGGAAGGATCAGTACTGTACTGGAGGACCATGATGTCTGTATTCTATTTTTCTTCATGCAAAAATGTAGCACTATAAATGGAATCTTGGTAACAGAGGCAAGGAGAACATTGGGGCCTCTGGTTGTTCAAAATCTACTCTGTCCTAGAAAATTTTTAGACATACACGTATCTATATCTATTATCTATCTCTATTATCCATGTATGTATAAATGTATGTATGTATAATCTATATACCATCTGTCATCTATCTATCTATCTATCTATCTTAGCTATCATCTACGTCATCTGTCTATATATCTAATCTTATTAGAATCTTCAAGTATCTAATTGATTGATTTATTCAAATTGATTGGCTGTTAATCAATTGGTATTACTGGGCATGACGATGCACAATAGAATTATTCCTTCACACCAACATATCGCTATACCTGCAGTGTGGGATGTAAATAGCATCCTTTACCTGATATCAGAAGTCTTGAGTCTGAATCTCAGCGAAAGCCCCTCCCCCACCACACCTCCCACACAGAGATTTGTGCAAGTCCCTTAACCTCTCACAGTTTCACATTCTACGTTTGCCAAAAGAAGTGTGAAATGCAATATTAACTGAACAGTGTTCACTTATAGAGGTTAAGCCAGCTTTTTAGTGCACCCTTGTATATGATTCTAAATGAATACGAGGTGGCCACACTGGCCTGCAAAATTCCCTGAAATTCTTCCTGTTAAGGTACTTTGTGGAAACCTCTGCTTTTAGTGGCTATCTTAACATTTCTCTGCTATCTAAGAGTGCCCTCCTGAAAGAATCCATCATTACACTCTTCTTTTCTGATCTTGCTGTCCCCTAAGTCACTCAGGAAAGGGAGCATGCCACACGACACTTAGTCTCCATCAGTTTTAACTACACCTACGCCATGCCTAGTCCCTGTTTGTATTGGCTGTGTTTACCCTGGGACGATTTGAAAATAACAGCGTTTCCATCCACCTTACTAACACATATGTGTGAAAGCACCACACTGCCAGTAGGGGTTGACACACAGTGTGGCTCCAGCTGCTTCACTGCGGGCTCAGTGTCATACGAAATTATCAAGTCATAAAGGCGGAAGACCCAGAAATGCCTCCAGGTATTCAGAACATACAGTTTTCCCTTGCCCCCAAATCCTGTATTATTTTCCAATGGCTACTACAATAAAATATCACAAACTAAGTAACTTAAAACAATATAAAAATATGTTTTTGTACAGTTTTGGAGGCTAGAACTCCAAAATCAAGGTGTCGATAGGATCATGTTCCCTCCAAAGCTTCTTGGGAAGACTCTTTTCTCACTTCTTTCAGATTCTGTTTGCCTTAGGTATCCTTGACTTGTAGTGGCATAACTTCAATCTCTGTCTCTGTCTTCACATGGCTGTCTATTATATGTGTCTCTGGTCTTTTTTCCTCTTCTTATGAGGACACCAGCCATGGTGGGTCAGGGTTCATGCTAACAATCTCATCATAACTTGATTACATCTGCAGATTTCCAAATAGGACTACATTCACATTTACTGGGATTTAGGATTTCAACATATCTTTTTGGGGGGACACAATTCAATATATAACACACCCCATGACTGCAGGTCTTAAACTATAGCCATGCTATCTGCTGCAGTCTGTCATCAGTCCTGCAATGTTTGGTTGTGTTTCATAAAACATAACCAAATTTTGGATAAAGATCAAATTTCAAGTCCTTGAATATAGTACGTGACAGTGGACAGATCTTTATTTCTTCAAACATTTCTTCTTCTGGGCTCTTTTTCTTTTAGCTTATTAATTCCCTAATAAGAGTAGAGTTACCTCTCCATGACATTGTCATTTCTTTTCACGTAACTGCACTGAAACCTTCTCTTCCTGATTGTTGGGTCCATCTTCTTCCGTGGGACAAGTTATTCCTTGAAATAAAGAGTAAATGGTCAAGATGTCTCTTGAATCTTTACTCATCTCCAAAATAGACTTCTCCTTCACTTGATAACTTTAAGGATAAAGCGAGATTCCAGACAGGAAGAAAGCTCTGTCCAGGTGTCCATCATGGCAGTTTCCATTGTGCTACCATGTTCCTGCTGCTCTTATCAATTGTGAAGTTTGGGAGACTCACACTCAATAAATGTGGTGGGTGGTAGGGATTAGGATTTCAGGAATACATTTATTTAGAAAGATCTACCAGTGGTTTTGTTGATCACTGAGATTTGGACTAGATGACCTTTGAGATCGCTGACATATCTAAGAGACAGTTAAGATCCATATAGAATACGTCTACATCACGCTATTAAGAAACAATCCCATCCAGGTTATTAAGGACTGTGAGAGTGTTTAGGGTAATTCTCTGACTGGAAAAAGGGGACTACTCAAGGTCATAAGGTTTCCCTCTCTTAGAAGGTGCAGAGCTTTCAATGTCAGATAGAATTTGGAGTGATTTACAAAACCTTAGTCCTCCTTTGTAGAGCTTATAAAAAATAACATTGCTGAAATAGCTTTTTATTGGAGTAACCACCTTCAGCCTTCTGCTCATTCACTTTTGCCTCTTTGGTGGTGGATGTTGTTTGCCTATTTTGCTCCAACAGACATCATGCTCTATTAATCATTTACACAACACTCCACAGGTCAAACATGTTCAGATGCATCACCGAATTTACCTCTCATTACAGTAACTGTGGCACCTCGCTAAGCATAACCGCCTGACACTATCACTTTGGGGCGACATCACTCATGTGAATATTAGTATGCCCAGCTCTGTGACCACCTCTCTTACTATCGGCCTGGCCTCCAGAGGAGACCACCACTGATCGTCTTAATAATGCCGATGTCCTTCTCACCAGCACATCTCTGATGATCCTAATGAATCGTGTGTCCTCAGGGCCCTCCCATGAAAGATAAACTTCAGGTGGGTCTTCCGACCTTTGAAAATATATCCATCTCAGTAAACCCACAACCCTCACCCTTGTTTCCTCCCTCCATCACCTGTCATTAGAGCTTGGGCTTTTCTACTTCCGCCAGTGCTGACCAGCGCTTTCTTCAAGACTCTGAGAGAGGCCTTCTAATAGACTTTGTCTTCTTATGGGACACCAGCCATGGTGGGTCAGGGTTCATGCTAACAATCTCATCATAACTTGATTACATCTGCAGATTTCCAAATAGGACTACATTCACATTTACTGGGATTTAGGATTTCAACATATCTTTTTGGGGGGACACAATTCAATATATAACACACCCCATGACTGCAGGTCTTAAACTATAGCCATGCTATCTGCTGCAGTCTGTCATCAGTCCTGCAATGTTTGGTTGTGTTTCATAAAACATAACCAAATTTTGGATAAAGATCAAATTTCAAGTCCTTGAATATAGTACGTGACAGTGGACAGATCTTTATTTCTTCAAACATTTCTTCTTCTGGGCTCTTTTTCTTTTAGCTTATTAATTCCCTAATAAGAGTAGAGTTACCTCTCCATGACATTGTCATTTCTTTTCACGTAACTGCACTGAAACCTTCTCTTCCTGATTGTTGGGTCCATCTTCTTCCGTGGGACAAGTTATTCCTTGAAATAAAGAGTAAATGGTCAAGATGTCTCTTGAATCTTTACTCATCTCCAAAATAGACTTCTCCTTCACTTTATAACTTTAAGGATAAAGCGAGATTCCAGACAGGAAGAAAGCTCTGTCCAGGTGTCCATCATGGCAGTTTCCATTGTGCTACCATGTTCCTGCTGCTCTTATCAATTGTGAAGTTTGGGAGACTCACACTCAATAAATGTGGTGGGTGGTAGGGATTAGGATTTCAGGAATACATTTATTTAGAAAGATCTACCAGTGGTTTTGTTGATCACTGAGATTTGGACTAGATGACCTTTGAGATCGCTGACATATCTAAGAGACAGTTAAGATCCATATAGAATACGTCTACATCACGCTATTAAGAAACAATCCCATCCAGGTTATTAAGGACTGTGAGAGTGTTTAGGGTAATTCTCTGACTGGAAAAAGGGGACTACTCAAGGTCATAAGGTTTCCCTCTCTTAGAAGGTGCAGAGCTTTCAATGTCAGATAGAATTTGGAGTGATTTACAAAACCTTAGTCCTCCTTTGTAGAGCTTATAAAAAATAACATTGCTGAAATAGCTTTTTATTGGAGTAACCACCTTCAGCCTTCTGCTCATTCACTTTTGCCTCTTTGGTGGTGGATGTTGTTTGCCTATTTTGCTCCAACAGACATCATGCTCTATTAATCATTTACACAACACTCCACAGGTCAAACATGTTCAGATGCATCACCGAATTTACCTCTCATTACAGTAACTGTGGCACCTCGCTAAGCATAACCGCCTGACACTATCACTTTGGGGCGACATCACTCATGTGAATATTAGTATGCCCAGCTCTGTGACCACCTCTCTTACTATCGGCCTGGCCTCCAGAGGAGACCACCACTGATCGTCTTAATAATGCCGATGTCCTTCTCACCAGCACATCTCTGATGATCCTAATGAATCGTGTGTCCTCAGGGCCCTCCCATGAAAGATAAACTTCAGGTGGGTCTTCCGACCTTTGAAAATATATCCATCTCAGTAAACCCACAACCCTCACCCTTGTTTCCTCCCTCCATCACCTGTCATTAGAGCTTGGGCTTTTCTACTTCCGCCAGTGCTGACCAGCGCTTTCTTCAAGACTCTGAGAGAGGCCTTCTAATAGACTTTGCCCATCCCCTGGGGTTCTTGCCTGAATATTAAAAATCTTGTGTCCTGAGAAAGTGTTATATTCTAGCTCTCAATTATCAAGCACCCTTAAAATATACCTTCCGGACTATTCCTCTGGATCTTGCCGGTAACTGATCTTTAATTATTGCTGTTTCTTTCTATATTGATCTCTTTCTTCCTTTATCAGGGCCAACAATATTCCAATCAGTTTATGCAGGGATTGAACACCAATCACCAGCCCACCAGCCAGGAGGGACAGCCGCCTGGGGAAAACATTCTCTTATACAGTTGGTGAAATGAAGCCACATGGACCCAGTGCTGTGGCTCCTCAAAAGCTCAACAGAAGCTGGAATTTGACTTCATTTAAAATCTTCAGCAAATAGTGCAAAACTTTGAAAATACTTTAATGACCAAATAGAGCACATTTTAAAACATATTTAGGAGGCACTGTTATTATTCATGTGGGACTTTGTAATACATGGTTTGGGACAGGCATATTATAATAAAGTGAAGTCTCTACCATTCATTTAATCTTAAACAGATTGCGTGACATCCTTTTCCTTTGATTTTCTCATTCATAGAACCTACCCCCAACTATGATTGTGAACTAGAAGAAATGGTATGTATATGCAAAGAGCTCAGGGTTTCCCAGGTAAGTATCAGTAGATTGTTACAAAATTGTCTGTATTCACTCCTATCCCAGTATCCATACTCCATATAATGAGAATTTGCAGCTCATTCTATCAAGAAGTGAAAATAGTATCTCCACCTTTTGAATCAGGTTGGCCCTGTATTTTGCTTTGGCTAGTAGAATATGGTGGAGTGACATGTCAGTTCTGAGCCTTCTTTCTCTCTTGAACCCCTTTGTTGCATGAAAATATGCAGGCTAGCCAGCTGGAGGATGAGAGACCACATGGAGCAGATACAATCCATCTTAGCTAAGGTTATCTGGCACCATCCAGCCCTCAGTTAACCCAGCAGCTGATCAAGCAGATCCATGAGCTCAGACTACATAGCTGAAAGAGCTGTGTAATTTTTTTAGTGTTAATCTTTTTTACATTTTACTGAGCTCTTTGAATCATCTGTGGGGTGACAATTTTCAGCATGTTAAGAGACATCTTGACCATTTACTCTTTATTGCATCTCTCTGTCCTCTTCACCTGAGACAACATTTTTACGTATGTTGTACCATTTGCATCCTACACATTTCCTATGGGTTTTTTGTTTTTTTTGTTGTTGTTTTTGTTTTTGTCCTTCCCATCATTTCTGTGCCTCTGTGCTTCAATTTTGATATTTTCTCTAGTTTGTCTTTGAGTTCACTAATTCTGTCCTCTGCTAAATGTCTCTTTCCACCCCCATCCAATAGTTCTGAGTTATAGGTATTATATATTTTTTAAATTCTAGAATGTTAATTTGATTCTTTTTTGTAGATTCCAAATCTCAATTGAAATTCCTCATCTTGACAGCCATTTAAAATCTACTTTCTCTAACTTATTTATGATGGCCACTTAAAACTTCACTTACTCCTCTAACTTATTTATCTTTGAATTTTTTCTATTATTTAATTATTTTTTGTATTCTCTTTGCATGTCTTTTTTTAAAATTTAAGTTGGACATTGTAAATAAAAAGAAGTAGAGACTGATGATGATGTTACTTTTCTCTCATAGAAAGAAAAATAACGAAGTAACTTCATTTTAGAATGAATAAATGCTAAGATGGAAACTAGAACATCTGGACTGTACTCCTGCCAGTCTCACTATGAGCTTTCAAAATTCACCCTAAGGAGCCTCTGCTAACATTAAGTACTCTCTACAGTCTTGTTAGGTGCAAGAGTTTACAATTCAATGATTTCCTACTGCTATGGTGATGTGCAAAATTTTATGGAAATGAGAAGAATAAATAGTGTTTAAGCTTAATAATACCTTTCTGATATGAGGAAACTCAGAGCCCAAAACATTTATTAACTTGTCTAGAGTTGTAGAAATTAACTCAGTGCTTTCAAATCAGATTCACTAGTGGACTTTTGGTTGTATCGAGAAAAAGAAATCAAGACCCTGAAGAAGAATGTTTATTTTAAGAGAATCTTAAATATGGTTAATTCAATTCTTCAGTTTCCTTGCACTGTCAGTATTTAATGAGCATCTAGTGAATGTTATTTATAGCAGTAATAAAAATAGAGATGGAATGTTCTTCGAATACAACAGAACCCAAAAGTACCAACAATACCCAAATGTTCCAAAAATTTTTGAGAAATCTAATTGCATTCATTTTAGCAAATAATCCACAACCTGAGACCTGAGGTCACTCCAGTCTCTTCTAAGAAAGTCCCATACCTAAATAAGCTGCCAGTATCTAGATGACTTTGTTAAGCAACACTTCTAAGACAGGCAAAAAATGAATGCTAGCAGTACTCATGGACTTTCAAACCTCCAAAATGTATCTTTTCATACTCTATGTTTGTAAAAAAGAATGTAAGCTATTTCTCAGTTACAAGATTCACCAAACTCAGATGGAGAACAATAAAACTAAAACAACAACAAAACACTGTTTCCTGTGTGTCTTAAAATAATGTTTATTTTCAAATGTCAAGCTTTCAGGAAAGTCTAGAGAATAAATTTTGCAATCAAGTATTTATCCATCTATTCTTTGTAAAATCACTGTAGAGAAGAGAGCTCTTGGATTGAGCCTCTCAAATTGTGTAGCTGTTCCTGAGTAGCGGTGAGAATGATCTCAAAAGATGTCTATTTGACAAGAAGAAGGGAAATCCACCCATCTTTGAGCTAACACCTGAGTTTAGATAAGAAGCATTTAGGAAACAATTGTAATGAACTTACCTTTAAGCCCATCCATCACATCCCCCATCTCATTTGATGCTACAGTAAGACTCAACAATTGTTTGTAGCTCCAGAAAAATGGAGTCCTTAAATATGACTGAATTTGAATTTCTTGTCACCCAAGGGAATGCAGGCTTCGAATTAAACTTAATTTGATTTAGATAAATGAGGCATTTTTTAAACCTTGTATGGTGGAACAAGGAATATAACCACCGAACATGTTTAAAAAAACAGATCAATCTAATTGAGAATTTTACAGCAGTCGAGAACAGTTATAAGTACATAAACACCTAGCCAAAAGGACATCTTGTCAGCTAAATTGATTGACCGTTAAATGGAGGATAGCTTGTGATTACATCTGTTCGACAGACTCTGTTGTATCCACATCATCAAAGCAGTGTTAGTGTGGGCTCTGAGCCAAGAAGGAGAAAGAGCTGGTTAGAGGGATTGGGTGTGCTCTGGTGGCGTTCATTAAAATCGGATGCTGTCAGGCATCTTGAGTGATGAACTAGAACAGGAAGCGATTGACATTTGTTCAGATCTCTCAAGGGAAACTGGATGTGTGAACAAGAAGAGTTTGAGGAAGATCTTCATTAGTGATGAAGTGATGCATCAAAGCTTGCAAAGGAGGCTTTGATGCCCAGAGGCTCAAGAAAATACATGTGTCAAAATCAGAAGTGAAATCCATGTTGCTTTTTTTTTTCTCCTTTGACACCAGTTGCCTTGCTCATGTAAAATTAATCTCACGGGGTCAATCTATCTTGTATGGTTAGAAATTAAGACACAATTGCAAATGTCTGTATAATGTAATAGAATCAAACCATGCCTTTTTCCTTTAGAAATTGAGCAGGTAATCTATTGACTATCCGTCATGTAAGCAACCCTCCACTTTGTGCAAAGGGCTGTAAAAAATACATAGATGAATCAGCCTTAGGTCCTGCGATCAAGATTATATTTTTCAGAGAGAGACAAGACATGGACCAAACTGAGGTAAAAGTCATGCCATGAAAAGGGTACAATGAAAAAATGCTTACCGTTATTATAAATTCAGGAGTTTTATTTCTACTTGGGAAGACTGGATGGGAGGATTAGGGACAAGCTTTTGGAAAATGGTACAGCCTTCTCGTTGGGTCTTACTATATTTGTAGGATTTGACTTTTTGCTGTTAATGAGAAAGGTCATTCTAGGCGCAAGGAACAACTTAGATAAAGACATGGAAGCAGTGAAGAGTGGGCTTCCATGAAAACTTTTAGGGGAAATCAGCAACCTAATGTGCTGGGATGTGTGGTTCTGAAACACATCTTGGAAGGAGGGACTACAACAGTAAGAAGGTCTTCATCCCTTTGGTGATGCTAATGCTTTCAATTGTCTGTCTGTGTTTGTTTTTTGAAGACTGTAATGAGCTCTTAAGATTCTTAAGTTTGTATTAACTCTCAAAGGGAAGATACTGCAGTTGCTTTTTTAAAAATTGTATTTTAGAATGGTTTTAGGTTTACAGAATTGTTGAAAAATAATACAAAGTTCTTGTATTCACCACAACCACTTTCTGCCCTTGGTAATATTTTACCTTAGCATGCATGGTACATTTGTCAGACTTAGTGCAGTATTATTGATGTATTCTTATTAACTAAAGCCTATGCTTTATTGAGATTTTCTTAGTTTTACCAGTTCATTTTCTGTTCCAGGATCCCATCAAGAATATCATATTAAATTTTAGTACTCTTATTTTCTGAGGTTCCTTTTAATTGTGATGGTCTCTCAGATTTTCTTTGCTTTTGATGAACTGAACAGTTTTGAATATTGATGTTCAAGTATTTTGTAGAACGTCTCTCAAATAAAATTTATCTGACATTTTCCTTATAATTAGACTGGTGTTAAGGGTTTGGGGAGGTCAAGTGCTATTTTCATCACATATCAAATGTATGTACTATCAACAGGACTTATTTTTGATGTTGGTCTCGATCACCTGGCTGAGGAATGGTTTGTCAGGTTTATTCACAGCAAAGTTACTCTTTTTTCTTTCTCCTGTTTCGATACACTGGAGGAAGTAGTATGCTCAGCTCATACTTCAGGAGTGAGGAGCTATGTTTCACCTCTTTGAGAATAGAGTATCTACCGTGGACTAGCTTGAGCCTATTTACAGGCATAGTATTCCGTTTCACTGATCCATGTGTCTATTCTATTGACAATGCCATGTGGTCCTGATTGCTATAGTCTCATAGTAAGTCTCAATATCAGTGATGTCTTCCATCTTTGCTCTTCAGTGTTTCGATGCTTAGTCAAGGTCTTTTGCCTTTCCATTAAACTTTACAATCAGTTATCGTTATCTACAAAGTAGATAATAAACATGTAGACAAAAGAATAAAAAATTTTAAATAATAAAGATAACTGATAGTGATATGGGGTAGAGAGTGACCGGGGGCTAATTTTGCCAGTCCAATTAGGGAAGATCACCTTAGGAAATGTCATCTGAGATAACTGAATTAAGAGAAACAGTGAGTCCTGTCAAGTTCAAGAGAATAATTCCTCAGTGAAGAGACTAAGGAGTGAAGCGCCCTGTGTAAGGTTTAATGTGCTTTGTTTTAGCAGCTCCAAGAAGACCAGTATGGTTGCTGCTAAGGTGAGCAAACTAGGGAGAGCTGTAAGAGATGAAGGTGAATGAAGGTGGAGCACTAGGTGGGAATTAGAACATGCGGGTGCTGATGGGCAATTATAGACAAAGCTTTAGATAGCAGAGGGGTCAGAGTGACCTGGAAAATTGTTAGACAGAAACTGGGCAGGCATCCTAATTCTTAATTGAAATTAATGTACAACAGATAATTTCTTTTGTTATGTTAAAAAAAAATCTTCCCATTCTTTTTTACCTTTGTAGTAGTTGTTATGGTAGGCTAGAAAATAGGAAAGGAAATAATTCAGAATCTTATACTTTTCAATATGAGCTAAAGTTTTTAATAATCATAAATTTCTGAACTTGTAGAAGACAGATTAAAAGGCAAAGCAGTGAGTGCCCATGTAATCTGAGAAGTTCTCCATGATCTTAGACTTGTGAACAGTCCTCTTTAATTTCTTACTATTCTTTTATTACATCTCCCCCACGCCGTGTTTGTCTCTTTATCTTCCTCTCTCTCTCTGTCCTCTCTCTCTACTTCCCCCACCTCTTTAAATTTGGTTCTATCTATCTATCTAACTATCTATCTATCTATCTATCTATCTATCAGCTATTTAATCTATCATCTATCTATCTCTAATCTCATCTAATTCAAGGACCTTTCAAGGTAAATCTGCTAGCATTACAGCATTAGCTTGACTAGAGAAACTTTATGCTTCAACAATATAGAACAATATAGAATTATTTGCTATTCCCCAAACTTCTGCTTTATCTGTTTGTTCATGCTGGATTATCTGTACCAGGACCACACACTATAGAAATCCGACCAATGCTATAGGAGTCAGTCCAAGTGCTATATTCTCTACAAATCACTTCTCGAGAGTCAAAATGCTAGATATGGCTTTTGGCCTGGGTAGTGCTAGATCTGAACTGTGCTTTAGGGAAATTACTCTGACGTCTGTGTGCAAAATAACTGCAAGATAAAGAAATAAAAGGAAATAGAGCAGGTTAATAAGACTCAGAAACCGAAAGTTTTGAAAGCCTATGAGCCACTTCCCCAACTCTGCAGTTTTTGCAACTTTTCCCTAGTCATATGTGTCAGTGGCACAGGTGGTCAGGAATTTTATTTCTTAATGAGAACAAATGAGTCCTGAATGTTCGACAGAGGCTGGCTGAATCCCCATGATGATGACAAAATCACTAGCTTGGTCTCTGGAGTTGAAAGAATACTGTGTAAACATGGCTGTGAGTCACACGCATTCAATTTAGGCAATTGCATTTGGACATGTGATGATTCTATCTGAAAATGGGATCAGTCAGGGAGAAAAATGGACTTTGTGAGGCTGAACAAACAAGTCACTCACCAAAAATTGGAATTTCCATTTTATCCCTGAGCTCTTAGATGAAGCTGTCCATGTCTCTAAAGCTCTGGAGAATTCTTTTTTCTCCTGTGTCGAATAAGATGTATAGAGTGACTGTGTGTTTACCAAATGCCTGCAATGATACTGCTGTTGTTTTTGGTATAGTGCAAGATGCGTGGCAATGTAGCTGTTGCTGCATTTTTAAATCTGCATTGTGCAGGACAGTTATCATGTTCTCTCTCTCACGTTCCATCCCCGATCTCCCCCTTTCTCAATCTACATCAAAATGAACAACCATAATGAAATCTGCCTTGGCAAGCTGATTGCATTTCCTGAACCAAACAAGATAATGTTAGGGCTCTTTGGGAACATGAGCTAACTAACTTTATATCTTTATGTTTGTGAAAATATGATTCCTTCTTCTCCTGTCCATCAATCAGAGCTAATCTGAAATGTGCATTGTCATTATTGTTTCTAAGGGGACACAGTCCTTGTTTCTGATCCAGACTATCTTCTAATGTATTTTCAGTAGCTGAGACAGCAATTGTAGATTGAGATATGCTCTTTAGAATTGTATTCAATAGTTTGTAGTAGTAGCAGCAGCAGCAGTGGTAGAAGTAGTAGTAATAATAACAATAATCATATAATTTATTGGGCAGTTATTTGGTACCAGCTATGGTGCTAAGCACTCATTATATAGTAACTAATGTAATCCATTTAGTCATCTTCTGCAATAGCAATTATTATACCCATTCTGACAATGAGGGAATTCAGACTCAGAGAAATTATATAGGACAATTTACAAGTATGAGAACCTGGATTCAATCCCAGGTCTATTGAAATTGCCATCTTAATCCTCCTGCCATATTGCCACTCAGAACCTTTAGAAGGAGAAGCTCTTACCCCTAAGACTAGAATCTATTAATCATTATTTTGCAGGCAATGAGATAGTGAGAATGGGGCTTATTTTAGCAGTTAACCAGAGCAATGGCATTTTCTGCACTGAATAAAGGAGCCTGTAGACTTGTAATATGATGAGGAAAGGAAACAGTGAAGTTGCTAAATGGAATTCAATGAACCTGCATTGATTTCTACTAAAGGCAAGGTATGGGTAAGCATTAAACAGAGGGTGATGAATTGGACCCAATTGTGGACATCAGGTACAGTTAGAAAAAGAGACTCATATAAATAACAATTAGGGTCATATTGGTTTAAAACGATGTAACAGAGATACATAAAAGGGAATGAGGTAATCAGGGAATAACAGACCATTTGCAATAGTTGAAAGGTTGCATTTTAAACAGTAATGTTCCAGAGAGTTGTAGATTGACAATTAAAAACCTGAAATTGTGAACCTGTCATTTTCCTTTTTCTACTTGTAACATACCCAATTTTACATGCAAATCAAGATAAAAGAGAGTAGAAAATAGGTTTTTTTTTTTCCCCCAGAATGAAAAATAAAAGGAAGGATTTGCTGAAGTCATTGGGATTAAACAGTGTTCGATTATTATTTATTTTATTGAGACTTTTTGAGGAATAAAAGTCTTCCCTGAATATAGCTATTTCTCCATGGTAGGAAGCTGCTTTGGGATTATTTCAATATGTTGTCTTAGAGGTTTTATGGAGACCACTGGGAAACAGCCACATTATTTTAAGCTGCACTAATTTTTAAATGCAAATTCTTTTATATCTCACTGGCAGGTTAATAGTTGGAATTTCTAAATACCAGGCTATTCAAATGTCAGACAAAAACAGGGTTCCTCAAACGCTAATGGTCATTGGTCATCACCATTAACTAGAAAATGGGTTAAACTGCTGATTCCTGGGTTCTGCTCAAGAGGTTCAGATGAATAATTCAGACATTCTGTGTGTTTTATAAACTAGGTAAATTTTATAAAGGTAATTCTCAAAAAATACAGATAATGACTTTTATGCATACCTTTGAAAAATTATTTGGCAGTATGAACTGAGAGATTTAATGTTATAACTTTACTCCTGGAGATTTTTAGCTTATAGAAATGAATTTACAGAGGGGAGAAGCCCACGTGTGGTGGGGTCATGTTTCCCACTGTCTCCTTGAAACCGTAGTAACCTAACACACAAAATGTCTAAATATTGAAGAATGTAAATTTATGCAAATTATTTAACCACCATGAAACTCAGTTTCCCCAAATGTAACAATAATAATAATTTTTTACCTAATATTGTTCATTATAACATAAATGTCTGTAAAGTGCTTATCTAGTACCTTTTAAGTGTTAGCATTCATACTTCCTCTTTCCCCTCAAGATATTATACAGGCAAGATGAGGCACACCAACTATTGAGTAAAATTCAGAGATGTTTGCGATTCAATGTTAAGTGAAAAATGGGGTCTGTATAATACAGAATTAAGCGGTTGACAAATACATGTTTTCAGTTACTATGTGTCAGACACTATGTAGACTTCAGAAACAGTGGTTAATGAAACAGACTTGGACGGTTTTCTAATAGCACTTACATTTTAGTGTAGGGATCAACGAACTTTTTCTTAAAGGACCATTTAGTAAATATTTTAAGCTTTTGTGTGATATTCCATTTTTTGTCACAACTACTCTACCATTTTAACACGAAAACAGACACAGGCAATATAATAGCAAATGAACACCGCTGTGTTCCAATAAAAATTTATCTACAAGTTTTATAAATTTAAATCTTTATTTACAGAAGCAGGTAGAAGGCCAGATTTGGCCTGCAGGCTGTGGTTCACTGGCCCCTGGCCAAATCTATTTCAGCTGTATAGTAAATAAAAATGAAAATACTGTGTTTCCAATCTAGAAAGAAATGTCCCAAAGGCTAAATTAGGTGACATTTGGGTAGCCAAATCGTGTGTAATTGTTTTATTTTGTACACATTTTTGTATTTTACAAAATTTCTCAAATGAGTACACTCTACTTCCAAAATGAAGTGGGAAAAAAATGTTTAAAAATGTTTACGCATTACCTGAGCCCTCGGAACAGTAAGGAGACTAACCTGAGATTAAAGTATTGCTGTAAAACACTGAGAAGGGTAATACTATTTGGACAATATAGGACATCAAGGCTATAGCTGCACTTCCAGAATCCACAGTGCACTTTTGAACTTAGAGCTCTGTGGCTGCTCTTTGTCAGACAATTTCAACCGTGTAGGATTTTATGTGCGTATTTATGTAGTTGTGATGGCGATGATCCCATTCTCCTAGTTAGATGTGAACTCAAGAGGTCACTTAATCAAAACCAACTACATCCAATGGGTGTTTGTAATTCGTTTAGCACCATGCTAGGAGCTATGAAAGATAAAATGAGACACCGTTATCAAGATTCTCAAGAGTAAGTTAAAAAAGAAAAATTTTTGGAATATTGGACATGGTAGCAGCAGGCAGTGTTGAACAGTTTCACTTGCTGCTGATGTTAGCATCCTGGTGCCACCTCTCTTGGTGATGTGTGTGATGGGTTGTGCTATGTCCCCCAAAAGACATGGTGAAGTCCTAAAACCTAGTACCTCAGAATGTGACCTCATTTGCAAATAGGGGTTTTGCAAATGTAATCAAGTTAAGATGAGGTCACTGGGGTGGGTCCAAATCCAACATTACTAGTCTCTTTATAAGGAGAGGAAATTTTGGATACAGGGACACAGGAATAATGCCCTGTAAAGACAGAAGGAGATATTGGAGTGATGCATCTACCAGCCAAGCAATGCCAGGGATTGGTGGCAACTACCAGAAAGCAGAAGAGAGTCATAGAACGTATTTTCCCTCAGAGACCTGAGAATGAACCAATCCTAGTAACACCTTGATTTTGGCCTTCTAGCATCCAGACCTGTGAATTAATTTTTTTTTCTATATATATAGAAAAGGATTCATTATGAGGAATTAGCTCACATGATTATGGAGGCTAAGTCTACAGTCTGCCGTCTCTAAGCTGGATGCCCAGGAAAGCCAGTGGTATAGCTCCAGTCCAAATCCAAAGGCCTGAAAACCACGTAATTTATGTTTGAAGATGCCCAGTTTGCAATGCTTAGTTATGTTATCCCTAGGAAACTAACACGATGTAAAAAAATTAACTTTGGATACAGTCTGAGAAAAGAGATCTATAACTTATTTGGAAGTGTGCCATTCGTGATCCATTACAGCAGTTGTATCAGAGTGCATGTGCTCAGCAGATAGTCTCCACATGGTTGCCAACAGTTCCTCCCGTCCTTGTAGGCAAATGCCGCTCCTACCAAGGGTTAGAGACCACGCGGTTTTGTCTTTCTCTGATCAATAGGATGCAGCGGAAGTGACATTCCGGAACTTCCAAACACAGGCCTTAAGAGGACAGGCAGCTTCTGCTTCTTCTCTTTTGGAACCCAGCCTCCACGCTGTAAGGATTCTAGGATAAACTGGTCAATGATTAGAGAACACCTGAAGGGAGATCCCAAATGATGAGAGTCCATCTTGGATATTCCAGTTCCGTCTGAACTCTTAGCTGATTGTAGCCACCTGAGGGACCTCGGCCAGCATCACCGAGAACAAAAGAATTACCTAGCTGAGCCTGCCCTCGTTCCTGACCTATAGAGTTATGATAAATAATAAATCGTTTTTATTTTACTTCACCGTCTGGGATTTTATTACACGACAATGGATAACTGATACAATGTGTATGAGTGTTGGGGGTTGGAGGCAGAAATAGAGGTGGGCAGCTGGCTAGATTACAATGGATTAAGACAAAAATGAGTGGAGGAAGAAGGCAAAGAATACTAAGATTAAGAATGTAGCAGTGAAAGTGCAGAAGTTAACTGGCTAAGAACAAGGAATAGATTAGATTTGTCGGTTTGATTGTGTCTAGGCTAGAGCAAGTCGGGTGTACTTGTAGAAAGAAGTCGGTGATTGAGGAAAACTTGGCAATCTCCAATTTTACTTTTAACTTAGCTGTTCCAAGGACTTTCCCCACAGTTTTGCCTAAGATGCAGAGCCTATCATGGTTCATTGCCAGATTCTCTGGTTCTGTGCTTCGTAGCATTGAGTTTTTTCAATTCATTCTTCTTTTCTTGCTCAGGATAAGTTTCTCAGCAAAAAGCTTATCATGTTTTTCAAAGGTGACATACTCATTTTTAATAAATTGTCATACATATATATTTTGTGTTCTCATTCTCTAAATGCTTTATGACAACTCTGGCGTAGCCCATGTGGTTCAGAACATGCAAATTAATTTGTCAGTATATTGCCCAGCTAAACAGCCCACTTCTTGGTCCAAAAGAATGTGGACATATGAGCACATGCTATATAACATCTCTGCTTTTTCACATGATGCTTCCCATACAAACATACATGACCACCATTAGGGCAAATTCACACTCAGGTTTGAAAACTGAAGGCAGACGGTGCCTCCTCGAATCTTGTATTCATGTAAAGAGACATGTAAAAATCACATTGAACATATGTAGGTGAGATTGCTGTATTTTCACTGTGCTTTTTTACGTGCCTCTCTCCTCCAATGTTTGAGTGTATATGTGCTTCCTCCCTAAGTCTGGGAGTTCCACAAGGGCAGTCTTTTATGTTGCTTATTTCTCTAAACTCAGTATTTCCAGCACCTCAAATTGTGTAATAATGTTAAATAATAATTAAACAAATGATCTGGTATCTGAATCTGTGACACTGTGATCTTGTATGTGTCATCTAATTTCCCAATGCTTGGGTACTTCTGTCTCTAGCTGACAGGAAGTGATTGCTACTTGCTCCTGTCTACTCGATGCTGCCCATCTGAAGTTTAATCAGTTAATCAACATAAAGCACTCTGAAGACAGGGGATATGGAACAATGCCAGATGGTAACAGAATCCCAAGGCATTTTGAAGAGACCTGTCAGTCAGTGAAAAGTCATGGAATCCAGCTTCAAGCACCAGATATTCTAACAGCTGCAGAACCTTGTCTGCCTGTCATGCTGGTGTCAGGGATCCTGGGGGCTCAGCTATGAGTCCTGCTGATTGATGTTCAGAGTCTTGGCTCTGCTAGCACCTGTTTGGATATATCATTGAAAGGTGAACATGTAACACTGCTGCACTTGGCTCTGATATTTAATTTCACATGTGTTCTTTATCTACAACAGTTGCAAAACTATTATAGATGTGAATTCTAATATCACAGGAATTCAAGCTTGGCATTGTCTAGGACAGGTTGACATTAGCCCTGGAATGTGGTTGTCAATTCTTGTCACGCAGTCCCATCACGCAGTCCCACTCTGAATAATCAGATGTTAGATGAAAAGCAAATATTGCTGTTTAAATAAAAATAAACATACACATAAATAGCGCAAACATAAATGCACTTTCCAAAATTCTCCATGCTTTTCAATATTTCCACTTTCCAATATTTTCCAAAATTTGCCATAACAGTGGATCCTCCAACCCCTATTTAAGCTACTGCAGGTGATGCTGTAAGAAGCAGGGGCTGTTTCCATCAAACCCTACCCAAACTAAAGATTCAAGAGAAAAAATGTTTGTTTTTCAAGTCTCTAAGTTATAGGGTCTTCTGTTATACAATATGTGATTATTGAAACACTCCCCTATCTTTTCTTACTTCATACTCTTAGAGGCAGCTATTTTAAACTTGGTTTGCTATTTCTTCTGGAAATTGCTTCAGTATTTACAGCTAGCATCATCTCAATACCAATTAAAGGAAGTTATACATTCTTTCTGAGACTTGGTTTTATCATCCGTAAAATAAGGAAGCAATAATAGCTTTGTCAGTGGTTCTTCTAATGGTTACCAGAGACAATGAGTTTGGACAGGAAATAGCACATCGTATTATATAAATTGTGATTTTTATAATTAAGAGAAAATTACATTTTTCATGTTAATATAGAATGATCAAGACAAGAGTACCTATATTTGGGATATATATGGTTATAGTCTATTTAGATTTAAAATTAACATGACCTTGAAAACACGGAATTATGCATCAAACACAGTTGAGTCAGTTGACACATATGTTTATATAGTTATTTCTTGAGTTTTTACGTAGTGGATTTATCTGCAAATTTTATACTATAGAATATGACCACTTACCTCTCTTATACTGATTATAAAGGCATTCCCTTCTCCATCTCTCTGCTCTGGTTATATCACAAATTTTAGTTGAACTAATATTTAGTATTTACATATTTAGTATTTAAATATTTTTATATCTGATACATATTTTATTTTTCAATTGTTTCCATTTTTATTGTTTGAAGCTAATCTTTACAGGTTTTTTGTTGTTGTTTTGCTTAATTTTCTATGTACCTACCATTAATTCATAAACAAACTCTCTGCTTTAAGGTCTCCCTGATTTTTGGCTATCTGCTCAAGTTTGCAAGTGAGTTACTAAAAACCTGCCTGGAACTGACATTCCAATGGAAAAGCAAATAGACAGGTGGTTTTGAATGTAGAGTGGTAAGGAATTAAATGGATTTTTTTTTTTTTAATTAAGATAGCCCCATTGTCATTCCCTGTAGCAGTGGTCTCTTGGACCGAAGAATCTAAACTCTTCCCTGAAGCAGATAAGCCTGGTGGCCTAAAGAGGGCAGAGATTCTCATCATTCACCTGTTTTCAGCTGAGAATTTCAGTCACACTATCTATGCCCAATGACCACCTGATCCATAACCACAGCTCTCCAGAAAGTAAACCTAATATCTCCTGGCTTTAGTAAGGGGCTGACACCTGATGTACAAATATGAAGAATGATGGGAAAGCTCTAAGTTCTCCTTAAACCTTCCATTCTCCTTTCTGCCCCTCCATCCAACACAGCAACCTTGGACTCCACCTTTAGAGATAGTTGGAACTTCCATATTCAGAGCCTTTCCAAGGTTCTGTGGCATCAATCAATTTGCTCCTCAAAGACTTGGAGCCCAGGGCACACTTTCAGTTCTGTCAGATATGCTGAGTCAGTTACCACTTGTCCATATTCTTCCCAGCTTCCAGAATTAATTAATATTTTAAATGAGCTGTTGTATCCTCACTAATTCTCATATTGCATGCTTCCATTCCTTTACGTTGACCACACGTTTATTCCTTTACTTCCATTTTAGTAGAGTTTAAGAAGAAGCGAAGTAAATGTATTTGTTTACATTAACATGTTTAATTGAAAATCCTTCTATATCTTCAGTCTGTTATTCTCAAGATAGAATAACAGATTAGAATTAGTAGCTAAGAGTAGACCAAAGAGAAGCTAAGTTCTGGAGAGAACAGTTCTTTCCCCTATGTACTCTGGGACTGGCTTATTTGAGGGGACCTTTCAAGCTCATTGGTTAGTGAAGCTCTCACCATTGCTGTAGAGCTTTCTGAAACACCTCCTATGGAATCAGATGTGACTCCTCATGAAATGTCACACCAGAATCAAGCTAGGTCAGAGAAGCAAGATGGCAAAGGATCTGTTGGAGTGAAGGCGATTATCCCTTACAGGATGTGGAGCCAGGCACCCCAATTCTGGCCTTGCCAATATACTCAAACCTGGAAAAACTCATTTCCCAGTGAAAGAAAACATGAGTTTCTGTAAAGCCTTCATAATCTTCACATAGAATTTTTATTTATTAATTTAAAACACTTTTTAATTTTTAATTTATAAAAAAATTAAGTATAGTTGGTATACAACATTATATCAAATTAGTTTCAGGTGCACAAAATAGTGTTTTGACATTTCTATCCCTTATAATGTGATCCTTCCACTCATCCTAGTAATCATTTGTTCCCAAGCAAACTTATCACAAGTTATTGACTATAGTCTCCTCACCTTTTTCACCCATCCCCCCTGGCAACCATCTTTTTGGTCTCAGTTAGAACTGACAAAGGACAGTACTTAAGCCTCTGTCACTATTCATCGAACCACCTCACTGCTGCCGCAGCCCAGTCCCTCCTCTCCTGTTGCTTCCTCCCTCCTCAGGACCGCTTATCTTTCCTTACATTTCTAAAAAGTTAACCTGACTGGAACTTTTTGTTTTAGATAATAACGGGCTACTTCAGAATTTCTTTTCATGTCCCCAACTGTGCTAGAAGAGCATAGATCTTGTCCCAACGTGAGACTTTTTTTCATTCTGAGACGCAATCAAGGAATATATTCTCCCTGGCAGGAACTCCGAATACGTGGGGCATTTCGCGACTTGCCCTCAAACATGGTCCTCCTGCTCTGGGGTCCACCAAAAGTTTTTGGAAGCAGAAATGATATGAAAAAATAATGAAACTACAGACTTGAAATCAACATAGACCTTTTATTATCAATATAGCCTTCTAATTCTAGCTTAGTTAGAAGATGCTCACTAACTTGTACAAATACATATATATATTTTTTTTTTCTTTCAAATTTGTGGACTGTTCTCTTTTGAATGGATAATGAAATTAAATCAGACTTTTGAATGGATAATGAAATTAAATCAGACTTTTCATTTTTCTCTTTTGATAAATTAGCTAACATTCAATATGATGAGTAAATCTGAATAGACCAATTAGTTAATCTTGATCACTGAAAGCCAGCTAAATAAGCCCTTTATCTCTTCTCTTTGCATTTTCTTTCTCCTAAACTATAATAAATTTGTCCATCTTGAAGACGGATATTCTTAGAAACAAAACGGTAGCAATTCCCTAAGTTACAAACAGTGAGGGTTCTTCATCCACTTCTCACATATTTTTCATATGAATTCCCACAGACGAAAGCATGGAATTTCTATTTTGTTCATATTCTTGCAGTATTATTATGCCCTGTATTCCCTCTTGCTAAAAAGGATAACAATTCCCAGAAGGTACATTCTAGCAGAAAAATGAACCTGGGCATCTTTTAAAAATAAATTCTTCAAGTGTCAATGGCTTCTTTTATCTTCTTCCTCCTCCTCTTCTCCCTTTTCTCTCTTCTTTATTCTTCCTTCCTCTTCCTCTTCTGCCTGCTGTACTGGTGCTAGGTTATATCTAAAATAAGATTGTCCAAAGAAGATATTTAAGTCTATTAAAGAACTCGAAAAAGATAGACAGGCACAGCAGTTTTAACTGTTGTAGTTTTGGTAATAAAAATCTAATAAAACATTAAAACTTGACTCTTCTCTCATCCATATCCTGTTCTCTGTTTTAGAAATCTCAAATTGATTTGTCGAGACAGATCAAAGAGGAAAGAATTTTTCCATTGGGACTGTTGCTTTTGAGGGTGTACAAAAGATTGTGGACAATGCATTACAGGCAAGAAAATTTTTTTTTTTAAAGCAGTGTTCCAGTGTCATTATTTTTTATAAAGCTACTAAAGGTGATTTTTACCAACCCCCTGATAAAGAGAAGCTGCAATATTTCCATTTTGCCCTATACTCTCTGAGATATGGTATCGTCTAATGTCATATCTCCTATTTTGAGAGTCAAGAACTCTTACTATTTCCTGTTCTTTCTTCCACAGTACACAACAGAATACAGTGGGTGCTATGACCCCCAAACCTCCTAAGTCATCATGGGCAACTCTTTTTGAACCTCATTGTTCACTTTGGTACAAGAGGGCAACAGTATTCTAGCTAGGTGTAGGTTTGGCTGGATTTGGAAAATAGATAATTCTATATCAACCTGATCTAGTCAGCTTACTTGTCATTCATAGATAGATACATAGATAGATAGATAGATAGATAGATAGATAGATAGATAGATAGATAGATTTGTTTACATCTCTCTGTGTATATGTGTATGTGTGTGGAGAGAGAGGAATGGATTCAGAGATAACAAAGGGAAAATATAGAAAGGAGAGCATTAGTATGAATATTTATCTGTGTACATATATTTTTATGTATATATACACATAAACACACACACATATATAATTTTACTGCAATAAAAACAACTATGATTTTATCATCATGACAGGAAAATATCCTTAAAAGAAATACTTTCCTTTGCCTTTACAGGGTCATAGGGTAAAATACAGCAAATTTAATCCAAGCACATTGTCATTTTGTTTGTTCGGCTGTGATCACTGCATAGAAGATAGAATTAGGCTCATTTGAATATATTACCTGAACATTTGCCAGTTTGATCTTTGTGCAGTACAAGTATATTTCCTGAATTAATGTCACCTCTTGTTCTTTTCTAGATGCTGTCAAATTCCTGTCATTCTCTCTCCTTTTTTTCTTGTATTCAGCTATTTGATGAAGGGGAAAAACACTGTGGCACAGGGTATAATTTTGGAAATAGAAACAGCCCTTAATGGTAGCTGCAGTGTGGTCATGAGGGGTGTGTGTGTGTGTGTGTGTGTGTGTGTGTGTGTGTGTGTGTGTGAGAGAGAGAGAGAGAGAGAGAGAGAGAGAGAGAGAGAAAGCGATCTGCAGGGAGGTATAAGATATAAGTTTAATCATATTAAGGAATACTTCAAATCATGAAAAAACATAGTTGTTGTTGTAGGAATAGCTGCTAAACCCAGAAAGAGATCTATTTGACATCATTCTATGATTACAGTTAAATAGAAGGATCAGGTTCTTGGCTGCCCCTTAATGCTAACTGAGCTAAAGAGGTCAGCCTTAGGGCACTTGATCCAGATATTTCAAGACATTTGTCTTATCTCAAAAAATATAAATCTGTGGACAATGTAAGAATAATATCATTAAACATTTTGTTAATTTTGACAAAATTTCCCTTTATGGATCATAACGAGAGTTTACCATTTATTCCATAAACAGAAAGAAAATCTGTTGAGGTATTTGTTCTGCTTTCATTATTATAGTAGGTGGAACATAATAGTTAGAATCAACCTTCCGAAATCTCTCCAAACTTTGTGAAAAAGATTTTCACTCCTTACAACAGTATTGTACAACCCAAAGCAGCCATCACCAGATGCCCCCAAAACAACAATCCATGAGGCTTTTGTTTGAGAGGGGGAAGAAATCCTCAGATAGGGAACACAAAGAAGGGAAAACCATGGCAGGAGGCTATTCTTGACAGCTTTTCTAAGACTAGGAAAGAAATGATTTTTATGGCTTTTTTGTGAAGCGAGACATCCAATCAGCTCCACCGTAGAACTCCTTCATGGGACAAGACCATTTATGAGGCAATGAAACCAAAGTGTGGAGAAAGGAAGTAGAGTGAAAAGAAATGGCCAAGGCTCTGGAATCTGAGGTCAAAATTCCCCAAGACTGACATCAGCCCAGAAACAGCTGAACTTCCTTCCTACATGAAACTATAGAGACTAGAATTTTCAACTTCTCAGTGGTATCAAGCATGGATGAAGATGGAAGGCCCTGTCTCGGGCATTCTGGAATGCGAAGAGTCTGTAAATCTTGAATATCCTTGGATAGGGAACCCATGGCCTGACTGAGGTTGAATTTGCCACCAGCTGAGCCATGTGGGAATCTCAGAACTTCTTTATGTAATTTAATAAAATGAAGAAATGTGACGGTTTTTCACATCTGAGATTTTGGAGTAAAATTTATAGCAATGCTTTATTTTGTATCTAGGCAGATCTTTGAGAGTACAACTATGAAGCAGATGCTATCTTTCACTAGAGAAGCTTACAGTATAGTGGAGATAAGTCATCAATCGCAATATTGGGTTATAGGGTCATTTGTAAAACAGAGGTCAGTCCAAAGAGCTGTGGAATGAGCTGGAGGCAGGCTGGCAAGGGGGAAGACTTCTCAGGTGAAGTAACATGAGATGAGTCTTGAAGGATGAGAAAGAACTTTATCAGTGGAAAAGAGGCAAAAAGGTATTCCACGTAGGCATAAACACTGTCAATGTCGATCCTGAATTACTGTGTAGATATTTGGAATTGTAAAGGTTAATAACAAAGAATAAAGGGGAGAGGATGCAGATTAAACTAGTGGGGTGAGGAGGAGCCAGACCCTGAAAGGCCTTGCAAGCCAACAAGTGGCTGAGCTACTCTTGCTGACCACAGGGCACCTGTGCGATTTCAAGCAGCAAAGCAACATGGTCAGATCTGAGAAGCAAGTGAAGGTAGTGAGTAAAGGTAGGGACAGATGGAGAACTAAGATTAGAGAAAATCAACCGCTGACTTAGATCTTGGTACGGAGAGGAAGTAATGCCCAATCTACCACATTTAATGGAAGCTTTCTTGATTCTGCTGATTCTTTGGTTGGTGAGTGGAAAAAATAATGCAAGTACATTTGTTCACCACCTGACATAACTCTCTACAGTAATTCCAGGTGAGTGAAAGTAGCCGCAAATGTATATTTTTATATTATATTTTGATCAGTGGGAACAGGCAGTTTTCTCAATTTGTGGGCCGTGCAGATGAGGTGAGAGTTCAAACAAGGATGTGAGAAAGTAACATATTCATTGATTAGGATGATCAGCTGCAATGTGTGCCACTGTTGTTCTTACAGAGAGTTCTCACTTAAAGAGCCACAGACTGATCAGCACTGCCTTGAAATGAGTTTTCTCTGAGATCCTAAAAGTCACACATCACCCAGCCTTTATCCCCAACTTGGCATTGTACCCAACAGATTTCATCTTGCCCAAGAAACAGAAATATGCAGAATTACCACATTTAGGAAGGTGTGGATGGGTTGGAATAAAGGGACTCGGATCCCTAACGTATTCCTGATGCTGACAGTGTCTCTGTGATGCCCAAACAATCCACCAACGGGGCTCAGACTTGGCTCTCGAAACTTGTCCAAGCTTCAGTTTGTACAACTAGCTACTCTGTTGAAATCTCTTTTCTAGAAATGGAAAGACATAAATAAAGCTATGAAATGTTGGAAAAGACCCAACGCACCCTTGGATGGATATCCCACTCAGTCTCAGTGGTGCCAGATGCACACACTATATTGCAATGTTCAGACTTGGCCCACGTGTGGATGGGACAAGTACCCATGCTCACATAAGCATGGTTCTTCAACTAAAGATAACCAGTCTATCCGCTTGTGGAGTCATATATCTCCTATCTCCTCTACAAGACTCTACGGGGTCACCAGATTAAGGTAACAACCTATAACAGTAAGAGGTGGGCTTACTGTTGATCTAATCAGCTGCTTTCTAGCATTGGCTACTCAACTGCAGGTAGCAATTGAGAGCCTATGAGAATTAAAGAATGTTGGTTGCAACTCTGTCAGCCTCTATCAGTCTTTTTAATGGATCTTGCCTTGGTCCATAGTAGGTGAAAAGAGGAAGGCGTGCCTATTTAGTGCCGTCCTCCAAGTGTAATGATAATCTGAACATTAACTGAATGAGATAGTATCAAGAGAAACAATAAGAGACAATATGCTTAAGATGCAGAGAGCTAGAGAGAGACAGATTCAGAGAGAGAGAGAGAGAGAGAGAGAGAGAGAGAGAGAGAGAGCGCGATTAGACAGACAGACAGACAGACAGATATGGATGAAGAGGTCCTCCTAAATTAAGAAAAAAAGTAAAGTTGAAACCTGTTACTTTCACTCAGGAACCTGTTGAATCAATTTCTGGTTTTGAATGAAGCAGATTGGAGAAATTCCACACGTGGGGAAGGCATACTGGCAAATCAAAACCTAGTGGAAGTGAATCCAAATGAAATGGAGTGGGCAGAATATTCTAAGGGATTTTCCCATGAGGAGTGCAGGCACAAGTCATTTCAAAAAGCTCATTTAATACAAGCCGTTGTTCTCGCAATGAAGCCTACAAAATTTTAAGCTGGACAAAAATCTCTTGATTTAAGGCTGGTGCAGGGATGGGAGAAAGGCAGAAAATTAGTCTACAGGAATAGACAAGACCAGATTGTAAATGACCTTGAATGCTGGTTTTAAAAGTTTGCAATTTGTTTTATAGGAAATGGATGCAGCTTGAAGATTAAAATAAAAAGAATGGCATGGCTAGGACAGAATTCAGGAAAATAACTATGTTGGTCCATGTAACATTTTTTAGGAGATGATTTGGGTTTAAATGTGGGGGGTTTGACAAGAATGAATTTTAGATTTCTGGCCTTTGACTTTGGGTGGGTGATTGAACCACCAATAAAGAGAGAGAAGACCTGATTTTTTTTTAAACCTAAAAATAAAAGCTACCATATATCAAAAGCTTATTGGGTCCCAGGCAATTTGTAAAGCCTTTTACATACATACTTTTATTTAATCCTCACAAGGGCTCTATGGGGAGTGGATTATTTCCCAATTTTACAGGTAGAGAAACTAAAGCTTAGTAAGATTAATCAACTTTCCTGAGGTTATCTAGATCATCAATCGTGGGTATAGAATTAAGATCCAGATTTGTGTGATTTCAAAGCAATTTTGATTTCTGCAGTTCCACCAAAACCAGTAAGTTATTTTGATGACTATGTGGAAGAGGTAGTTATTCTGTTCTGTCATTCATTAATTCATTCATCCATTCATTCACTCACGTAGCAACAATTACTGAAAACATATATAAAGGGCAAGATCTTTTCTTCAGATTGCTTTAACTAGAGGAAACAGATTTTTGTCGTCATATTTGCCTGGAGTGTCCATGCATTAGTGCTTTCCACTCTGTCTTGAGGGATTATAACAAATAAATTTTTGCTGTTATTATAATAATAAAAGTAGCGGCTGTATCAATATTAAAACTCATGTTTAAAACTACATGTTTAGAGTGAAAATCAAGAATCCTTCTGAAGCTTAATCTTCTAACCCATAATTGGACCTCAAAATGAGGATTTAAAGAGCAAAAGTAAATTACTTTACTATATGCTAGGCAAGTGACATCCACAACTCCTAAAATTTATACCAGATTGCTTTGGGGGACATCATAGACTTAATTCACTTCACAAGGACATCTGGCCAAGGGAGTGAGGAACAGCAGAAATCTGGTCCAATTTCCCCATACCAAACATCAGTCCATAGTTCTTTTTTCTAATTCACACACATTCACTGTCCACTCACCTAGGCCACACATCAACACAGCTGTGTTATCTCAAAGAGAGAATGTGTTTTTTCAAATTCTTTCAAAGGTGCCTTGTAGGCTAGTGGTGACCACAGGTGGTTTGGATGCCCACTTGTGAACCCCAACTCCACAGTTCCTGAATGAAGTATAGTCAATACTACAGTTTACCCGAAATTAGTTTTTTAAAGTTAATATTCTAAATATACATAAAAATACATTTTCAAGTTATAAGAATTTGAGAATACGATTAGAACTCTCTTAATTATTTTTAAACAACTTGCCTTTGGGCTGTTTATAAAGTTTCCAAAGTGCAACTGAATGGATTGGGCTGAACAAACATTATTAACAAGGCAGAGTGCAGCTTGTTACTGTAGATGCTATGAATGATAATAATAGTCTTTCTATAATATCTTTGCTACTATTTTCAAACTATAAATGAGTCTTGGGTTCAAACTTTACAGTGAGGGAGATTTTGAAGGCTACATGTATTAATTAATGATAATAATAGTCTCTGTACACCTAGAATATCTTTGCTACTATTTTCAAACTATAAATGAATCTTGGGTTGAAACTTCACAGTGGGGGGGATTTTGAAGGCTATGTCACATGTCCTGAATGGAAAATGTTTTCATCTCATTGCAAAAAAAAGAAGTCTGTCTGAATTTATGTTCTCATGGCAACACATTCTGAGATGAAAGACTGCACCAAAATAGTGCAAAACGCCTGGAAGTGCCCTTACGAAGGGGTCAATGTTTGACTACTAGCCAATAGAAGGAGAAAAAAATTACATTTATATATATGTAATTACATATATATAAAAAATTACACACACACACACACACACACACACACACACACACACACACACACAATCCCCTCTTATATGCAAAATATATACCCTGTCCTGGAGTATAAGCCAATTGAATGTCTGCACCATTTGCTCATGTTTCTCTGCTGGAGTTACATATTTTCAAATTTCTCACTGCTGCTCTTCATGACCATGAAACCTCTCCTCACCCACCCATTCATCACGCTTCCCATTTCTTTCAAGAACCTCTTTGAAGCTTATCAAAGCCACCTCTCTCACAGTCTTTTTAATTTTCCTCTAAAATAGCCTCCAAAGCTGAACGTCCCGGATCCTTTTATTTCTTGTTACTCTAAAGTGATGCCTGTAGATCATGGATATTCCGATGACTACTTCTAGTAATGATTCTCAAATTATTCACATACCAGTCAGGCTCATAAATTCCCTAGGGATTCGTCGTGATGACTAAACCCCGAGGAAATAGTAAAACTCACAATTTGGAGTTTCAGATCGATATGACCTAAATACTCTACAGTATTTAAAGAGTACCTAAATACTCTTACTTAACAAGCCATGCTTATGTGGTTAATAGAGAAGTTTCACTTTGATCAGGTGCTCTGAAAATTGTCACTGGGAGCATTAGTGACTTCTGCTCTGGTAATGGCAGACCAGGCTAAGTAGACCAACTCTTTTGTTGGGATGGATAAAATCACTGGAAATAAAGCCAGTTTGAGTATACTGGATTGGTAGCAAGGTTATAGAGAATTACCAGAATAAAAGATCTAGGGTAAAATGAAAATTCAGAGAAATGAGACTGTCCTTTGGGGCTGCTTTCTTCCAAAGGGCTTTGCTGAATTTAGAAGAGAGAGGCTGAGAAGCTAAGAAGTACATTTGACAGCCTTATGGGTTGAGGGGGGTAAAAATTGGATTCCAAGCCTGACAAAATCTTCACACTTTGGATTAGAATAGGAGTAGACAAACTTTCCATAAAAGGCCAGCAAACAAATATGTTCTGCCCTTGCAAGCCATACCATCTCTATTGTAACTACTCGACTCTGCTGCCATAGCATGAAAGTAGCTGTAGGCAATTCTTAAATGGGTGTGCCTGTGTCCCAATAAAACTTTATTCCAAAACTAGATAGTGGGGCCTCTTTGGGTGCATCTCATTTTGGACTTTCTGTACTTCCTAGACTTATACGTCCATTACTTTTGCCAGCTTAGGTAAGTTTTCCATCATTACTTCTTCCAATAGGTTTTCAATTCCTTGCTCTCTCTCTTCACCTAATGGTACCCCTATGATGTGAATGTTATTACACTTGATGTTGTCCCAAAGGTCCTTTAAAAATCCTATTTTTGATTTTCATTTGTTTGTTTTGCTCTTTCAGTGTTTTGGTGTTTTCTGCTACCTTGTCTTCCAAATGGCTGATTTAATCCTCTGCTTCAACTAATCTGCTATTGATTTCATCTAATGTATTCTTCATTTCAGTATTGTATTCTTCATTTCTCACTGATTCTTTTTTATGTTTTCGTTTTTTCATTTATAATATCTCTTTAGTGAACTTTACGAGAGAACAACATTTAAAAACAGCAACAGTTTTAAAAAACCTAGGAGGCTTTGTGGTTTGCTTCTTTTTTGTTTTTTCATTTATAAGCACATTTGTTCAGACATAAACACGAGTGTTTATAGCAACTTTAGTTGTAACAGCCCCAAACTGTAAACAACCCAGTGTCCTTCAATAGATGAATGACTAAAATGCTGTGGTATATCTATACCATGGAATATTATTCAGAAAAAAAAAATCTATTGATACATACAACAACTTGGATGGATCTCAATATCATTATGCTAAGTGGAAAAATAAATCTCAAGAGAATTATGTCCCCTCAAATTCATATATTAAAGTCCCAATTCCCAGTACTTAAGAATGTAACTCTGTTTGGAAATAAGTTCTTTAAAAAGATGATTAAGTTAAAATGAGACAGTTACGATGGGGCTCTAATCCAATGTGACTAGTATCCTTGCTGCCTTCAAAATGATCTCATCTTCATCTTTCAACAGTTTGACTATGATGTGTCTAGTTGCAGATATTTTTTAGTTCATGCTTCTTGACGTTCACTAAGCTTCTTAGTATGTTTTTCATAAATTTGGAAAGTTTTGTTATTTTTTAAATAAAATTTGTTTCTATCTCTTTTTCTCTGTTTTCTCTTTCTGGAACTCTCATTACATGCAGGTTAGCATGTTGATTTAGTCCCACAGGTCTTTGAGACTCTGTCTATTTTTCCTCAAACTTTATTCTGTGTAACTTCAGACTGGATAATTTCCGTTAGTCTATTTTAAAACTAACCGATTCTCCTGCGATTTCAAATCTGCTGTTGATCCCCTGTAGGAAATTTTCCATTTTAGTTATTACATTTTCAACCTTCTAATTTCCATTTTTATAACTTTTATCTCTCGTTGAGATTTTCTATTTGCTGATTCACTTTTATTATATTTTAACAGTGGTTTGTCTTAATAATATATTTATATCTTCTTTGAATTATTTGTCTGCAAAATCCAACATCTAAGAACACTCAGTGATAGCTTCTATTGACTCTTATTTTCCTGAGTGTGAGTCACACTTATTTCCTTGAATGTCTTGCAATTATTTTCTTAAACACTAGACATTTTTGATAATATATTGTAGTAATTCTGGGTTCATCCCCTTCCCTGAGGATATTTGCTGTTGTTTTATTTGATTGTTTAGTAACTTGCCTGGATAAAATTTGCAACATATGTCTCCCCAACAATGTAGAGCTGCTAATGTTTGCTTACTTAAAAAAACTCTTGTTTTTTATGTTTAAGCCTGGCTTCCCAGTGGTCACCCCCATGACTACATAGATTAGTGTTCAGTTAGAGGTTATTCAGAAGTTGTACTCAAATATTTCCAGTAATGAAGGCTTTCAGTCTTTACTAAAGTATTTGTAGGCTGGGGAATGTACTCAGAATTCGGGCCATTCCAAGCCTTCCCTGACTTTTACTGTGTGCTAGACTCTTACATCTACTCTGCACAAGTGCAGGCTCTCCATTCAGCACAATGTAGGTGACTTGGGTTCTGACACAGCCTCCAGTCATCCTAAGAAATGCAATGAGTTTATAAAGTCTTTTCTGGCTCTCTCAACTTCAGGGACTCCTTCTAAAACTCCTGGTTAGTGCACCAATCTCTTTACTCCTAAAAAGACCAGTATTTGACCATCCTAAACACTTGCCGTTGAGATTGGCACTTTAATTAACAATGCTTTGATTCAAATGTCCCCCATCTGATGGTGATAGTGAAACTTATTGTTTCATTGCCCAGCCCACCCTGGCTGAACAACCATACTGACTGAGCTTGATGGAAAATGGAGGCAGCCACAGGCAAGAATGCCATATAATTGAAAAAAGAAGCCATAAAATAAAATTGTCACATTGAGAAAATAAAATGGAACATCTAGGAACTGTCAATATAATTAATATCAAAAACTTAATAGATGGATTGAACAGATTAGACATAAAGAGAAAATTTGTAAAATAGAAGACAGATCACAATTATTCAGAAGGCAGCATGAAAATAAAAAGAAAGAAGTAAGATAGAGATGAGATTATGAAAACTAAAGAACAGAGCATGAAGTTAACATCATAAAATTCAGAAATAGAGTCAAGCTGTTGATTAACTTGAGATAATGGCAGGTTAAATATACAGATGTAGAAACCTCTACTATAAAATTATAAGAAGAAAACCAGAAAGTATTCTTTAAATCAGCAGAGGAGTGAAGATGGACTGATAAAATAGCTAATTAAAAGAAAGCAAAGAAAGAAAAATAAAAGAGTAGAAAAGAAAGTATAAAACACAAGATCTAGATCTAAAATCAAATATATCAGTAATTGTATTAAATATAAAAATATCAAGTGTTTCAGTTAAAAGACAGATTGTTATACTGAATTTTAAAAGATTAATGTCTATAAATAACATTAAAATATAAAGAGGTTGTGTTTGTAAAATATGGCACTAAAAATGCCACTGAATGATTCATTTTGAAATGATATATTTTATGTTATGTGAATTTCACCTTAACTTAAAAAGAAACAAAATGTGAGAGTGAAAAGATGGAAAAATATACCATGCAGATGTTTACCAAAAGAAAGGTTATGTGCATATATCTTTTTGAATTAGTGTTTTTGTTTTCTTTGAACAAATACCCAGAAGTGGAATAGCTAGTTGCATGGTAGGTCTATTTTTAATTTTTTGAAGAACCTCCATACTGTTTTCCATAGCGGCTGTACCAAGTTGCAGTCTCGCCGGAAGTGCACAAGGGTACCCTCCGTTCCACATCCTCTGACATGTGTTGTTTGTTAATTTATTGATGATAGCCATTCTGACAGGTGTGAGGTAATACCGCATGTGGCTTTAATTTGCATTTCTCTGATGATTGGTGATGTTGAGCATCTTTTCATATGTCTATTGACCATCCGTGTGTACTCTTTGGAGAAATGTCAATACACGTCCTCTGCCTATTTTTTGATTGGATTACTTTTTATTATTGAGTTGTATGAGTTTCTTATATGTTTTGGATATCAACCCTTATCAAATATATCATTTGTGAATATAATCTCCCCATTCAATGTAAGAAAAAAAAAAAAGAATGCCACATACTCTTTATAACCAAGTTCAGTAGTTTTTATAACTAACTACATATCAATTTGTGATATACTTTTGCTTGGATTTATGAACATTAAAATAATTGTTTTCAACCATGTTTCCAGCATTTTAATTGCATTCTGAGGAAAAGACTTTTCAATCTTCTCATCCCATTATGCCAGCAGTCAGAGTCCACCACAGCTCTTTAAATCATTCCTTCTGCTATAGTATGTCCAAATTAGTAGCCAATTAACACACACACACACTTTCCCCCTTCCCTTTTCTATGGTCCTTTTCTTGTCCTTATGTTTTATGTGTGCCTCTGTATACTACATATGGCTATGCTTTTTTTGGTTATCTAATCTGACGATTTATGTCTTTTAATAAGCAATTTTAGTTAAACTTTTATTATCGTGACAACATTTGCATTTTCTATATTTTTCCTTTTTCTTTCAATTTTTCATATTTTGTCCTCCCTTTAATGAGGGGTTCTCCCCGCCCCCCGCCATTTTCTTCTTTACTCGTTTGAAATTTTTAAATTCAATTTACATTTTTTAGTGGTTACTTTTGAAATTTTTACATGCATAGCTTAAAAAAATCAGATCAATACACATATACTCCTCTTATACAATAAAGAAAACTTAAACAGTTTTAACACTAAACACTGCCTTCTATTTTTTTATTTTGTTATTTTTGATTACCTATTAGATATTAAAAATATGTGTTTCCTATATTTTTGTAACCCTATAAATTAGATATTAAAAATATTCTTCTATAATGTCAGTGATTGTTAGCATTTACCCATGGTTTTCTCCGCTCCATTCCTTTTACATCACAGAGCACCTTTAGGATTGTTTTCTTTTATTCTGAAATCCCTTCACTGAAGTCCTCTGTAAAAACTCACTTTTGTTTCTCTAACATTTCTTTATTTTGTCCTCTTTACACAACTTTAGATTTCTTTCAGCACTTTTACAGTATTACTGACTTATGTTTTTGCTATTGAAAAAGCAGCTGTCTTCTTTCTATTTTTAGACAATCGCTTTTTTCACTGGCCACTGAGTTTTCTTTCTTTGGTTTCATACAATTTCACTACCATGTGTCTAAGTGTGGATTTCTCTTTCTTTATTACAGTGAAGATTTTCTGTGCTTTCTTAATATGAAGTTTTGTGGCTTCAATTTCTGAACAATCTTTGCTACTCTATATATTGCCTGTCACATTCTTGCCATAAATTCCCGATGAAATACAGTTTATTCAAATCTCACCAGTTCAATATGCACTCATTTGTGTGTATGTGTGTGTGGCTTTATCATTTGTGTAGCTTCCTATAAACCACCATGACAAACAACAACCTTACCTATACCATCATCAGAAGGTTCCTTTGCTACTAATTTTTAGCCACATTTGTTCCCTCCCCTTCCATAACCCTTAAATAATTTTGAATGTTGAAGTAGCCTTGCATATCTAGAATAAACCCCACTTGGTCATAGTGTACTTTTTAAATACATTATTGTATTTGATTTATTGATTTTTTTTTTTGAGGATTTGTGTATATAAGGTCATTGGAAATATTTGTCTTAGGTGGTTTTTGTTTTTGTTTTTGTTTTGTTTTGTTTTGTTTTGTTTTGTATGCTATCTTTGGTATATAAAAAGCCCTAGAAGAAGAGAGGGAGAAAGGGGTAGAAACTTATTTAAAAAAATAATGACTGAGAACGTCTCAAACCCGGGGGAAAATTTGGACATCCAAGTTCATAAAGCTAATAGTTCACCCCATAATTTCAAACCAAAATAATCTTTACCAAGATGCATTATAATAAAACTGTCTAAAATAGAAAAGCAAATAAAGAATTTTAAAAGCAGTGAGAGAAAAAAGAAACATTATTTCATAAGGGAAGTCTCATAGGTCCAGTGGATTTCTCAGCAGAAATCCTACAGGCCAGGAAAATGTGGGATGAAATATTGAAAGTGTTGAAAGAAAAGAAAACCTACCAACCAAGAATACTTTACCCAGCAAAACTGTTATTCAGAAATGAGGGAAAGATAAAGACTTTTCCAAAATAAATAAAAGCTGAGGGAGTGCATCACTGAAAGACTTGCCTTATAAAAGCTGCTGAAAGAGTTCTTAAAGCTAAAATAAAAGGATGAAAATTAGTAGCATGAAAACATGTATATATAAAACACGCTGGTAAAGGTAAGTAAATATAGTCAGATTTAGAATACTTGGGTAGAGTTTTTTACTGTGATCAGTTAAGTTGTTATTAGCTTAAAATAGACTGTTATATCAATAAGATCTTTCAAGTAAGCCTCAGCGTAACCACAAAACAAAAATCTATAGCAGGTACACTTAAGATAAAGACAAGGGCATTAAAGTTTATTACTTTGGGACATCATCAATTTACAAAAGAAGAATATGAGAGGACTATAGGAACAAAGGAACTATAAAACAACCAGAAAACATCAAACAAATTGGAGATAGTAAGCCCTTACATATCAATAATTACTTTAAATATAAATAGATTAAATTCTAAAATAAAAATGCATAAAGTGGCTGAGTGGATTAAAAAAAAAAAAAGACCCAAATTATATAACATGTCTACAAGGACATACATAGGCTCAAAGCCATTTCACACAAATGGAAACAAAAAGAAAGCTGAGGTAGCTCTATGTGATCAGACAAAACTGATGTTAAATCAAAAACTGTAACAAGAGACAAAGAGGTTATTATACTACGATAAAGGGGTCAATTCATCAAGAGGCTGTAACAATTGTAAATATATATACACCCAACATCAGAGCACCTAAAAATATTAAACATTTAATATTGTTACAAATGAATATACTTACTAAAAATCTGAATAATAGACAAGGAAACAATAACAGGAGGGGACTTACTACCCCACTTTAAACAATAAATAGATAGATCATCCAGATAAAAAAATGAATAAAGGAAACACCAGACTCGAACTATACTTCAAATATAGTTCAGAGAATGACATCAAACAGCAGAACAATACTCCTTCTTTTAAAAAGCAAATGGAACATTCTCCAAGACATATCATAAATTAGAATTCAAAACAATTCTTAGCAAATTTTTAAAAAATTAAATCATACCAAAAATCTTTTTCTGACCTCATTGATATGAAACTAGAAATCAATAACAGGAGGGAGGAAAAATCACAAATATGTGAAAATTAAACAACATACTCCCACACAAGCAATGGATAAAAGATGAAATAAAAACTGAAATTTTAAAAAATCTTGAAATAAATGTAAATGGAAACACAACATATCAAAACTTATGGGAAGCAGCAAAAGCAGTGATGAATGAAGTTTGTAGTAATAAATGCTTACATTAAAAAAAAAGAAAAGTCTCAAATGAACGACCTAGTTTTATACCTCAAAGAACTAGAAAAACAAGAACAAATTAAGCCCATAGCTAGCAGGAGGAAGAAGATAACAAAAATCAGCATAGAAATAAAATAGGGAATAGAAAAACAATAGAAAAGATCAGCAAAACTAGGAGCGATTTTTTGAAAGAGTAAACAAAATGGACAAACCTTTAGCTGGAGTTATAAAAAAAAAAAAGAAGACTCAGAATTATAAATTAAAGAGAAAACATTACAGCTGATACCACAGAAATAGAGAATCATAAGAGACTACTATGAACAATTATATATCAACAAACTGAACAAACTATAAGAACTGAAGAAATTCCTAGAAACATGTAACTTACCAAATTTGAATTATGAAGAAACAGAAAAATCTGAACAGACCAATAAAAGGTAAGAGGTTTGAATCAGTAATCAAATACTTCCCAACAAAGAAAAGCCAAGGATGAGATGGCTTCATGTGAATTCTACTGAACATTCAAAGAAGAACACCAATTTTTCTCAAAGTTTTCCTCAAGACTGAAGAAAACACTCTCAAACTCATTTTACAGGGAGAAATTGCCCTGATACCAAAGCCAGTTAAGGATAGCACAAGAAAACTATAGGCCAACATCCTGATTAATATAAATACAAGCAATCTCAAAAAAATACTAGAAAACCAAATTTGACAGCACATTAAAAGGATCGCATACCATTATTAAGTGGGGTTTATCCCTAGAATTTTGGGATGGTTTAACACACACAAATTAATAAATGTGATATACTATACAAAAAGAAAAAAGTCAAAAATTATATGATCATCTTAATGGATGCAAAAAATATTTAACAAATTCAACATTCTTTCATAACAAAAAAATCAGAAATTTAGGTATATAAATAACATACTTTGTACAATAAAGAAATATATGGCAAGCCCACAGCTAACATTATACTCATTAATGAAAGGTTAAAAGCTTTTCCTCTATGATCAGGAGCCAGAGAACTATACCCACTCTCACCACTCCTATTCCACATAGTACTAGAAGACCTAGTCAGAGCAATTAGGCAAGGAAAAGAAACAAAGAGCATCCAAATCAGAAAGGTAGAAGTAAAATTGGCTCTATGTGCTGAGGACATAATCTTGTATATAGAAAACCCTAAAGACTCCACCCAAAAACTGTTGTAACTAATAAATTCAGTAAACTTTCAGAAAACAAAATCAGTTGTGTTTCTACACACTAACAACTACCTGAAAAAGAAATAAAGTAAATGATCCCATTTACAGTAACATGAAAAACAAGAAAAAACTTAGAAATAAATTTAACCAAGGAGGTGAAAGATGTAACACACCAAAAACCATAAGATCCTGGTGAAAGAAAGAGAAGACAACACAAACAAATTGAAAGATATCCCACCTTCATGAGTTGAAATAGTTAACATTGTTAAAACGTCCATACTACCCAAAGCAATATACAGATTTAACACAATCTCTATCAAAATTCTAACAGTATTTTTCACATAAATAGAAAAAACAATCTTAAAATTCTCATGGAACTACCAAAGACTCTGAATAACCAAAGCAAACTTGAGAAAGAGCAAAGCTGGGGCCATCATACTTCCTGGTTTCAAACTACATTACAGAACTACATTAACAGATCTCTGGTTACTTCCCTGATTTCTTTCTTTCTTTTTTTTTTTTTCATAAAACTCTCTTTTTTATTTCCTTAAAGTAGCCTCTGTGCTTCTTTCTGTTCTGCAAACATGCCAAGTTAGTTTACTCTTCAAATGCTAGCATCTCTGGTTGCTTCAGACACTCTTTTCCTAGAACTTTGTATGGGTGATTCCTTATAATTCCTCAAGTCAAAACTCAAATATCTTCTCAAAGGAATTTTCCTTACCTCATATTCTCAAGTAGTTTCTCCTACTTCTAACCAATCATTCTTTTTTTCTCTCTTAGCATTCATCTGCAACTATACTATATATTTATTTGATTGGTTATGTTTACTGTTTCTTTCCCCTTAGAAAGTAATTCCTTAGAAGTAAAAAACCTATTGTTTTTACTATCTGATATATTCTCCCTACTTAAAAAAAAGTCTTTAGGTGTAATAATGTTTGTTAAAAAACGAATAAATAAATGGTTTTCTTACTTTTCAGCTGTAAGTCTACTGAAGTACAGGACTTGCTTTATTATCTGTAGTGCCTAGTAAATAGCAGATTCCCTGTGTTGAATAAGTTCGTAATTTTAAAATGCTGAGTTTTTGCTTATCAATATATTGATAATTGCCATTCTTGACTATTGTGCAAGACCATGCCAGTTATTTAACTCAAAAAAAGTGTGAACTCAGGGTGTAAAGGGCATGCTATGAACTATTTCTGTTCAGCCCTGTCAATTACCCATGCTAAATCAGTGTAACTTTTCCCCCAGATGTAATTTTGGAAAGTATCTTTTAAACCCTTCTGTTTTCACTCCTTACTTTTGACTCCTTAGCCTTTCTTGTCTCTATTATTTCATTTTCTGGTTAATTCATAAAGTGAGGTGTCAGGGACAGCTGGATTCCTACATACCTAATCCAGTGCTCTAATACCACAGACATAACTATTTATAACTGAGCCAATTATGTTTGTTATCTCTACACAAAAGCAACTTCAGTGCCATTTTTAGTCTTTTTGGGGACTCCCAATGATCAAAGCTTTCTTCCTTGAACTAGGAAGATTTATTTAAATAAAATCAATAGGAAAGTGACAGAAAAAGAATTCATATATCCTCCAGTTGGCACATAATCTTCATACTCTTCACAAGAAGTCTACTGGTTGTAGGATCATAACATCTAAAAAAGAGAGACCCCAAGGAACAAGGAAACATCAATGAGAGTTGACAGTTCATACATACTAGCAGACAGCTACAAAATGTCATTTGACATTAACAGTGGTTTAAAAATCAGTTCCTCCTTCATCAAAGACAGAATGTTCCAGTATATCTGTATGAATTAAGTGCTGTTTGAAGCATCTATCTAGAGAGAGAACCATACTTCTTATAAAAATGCTTACTCCAGACATTTACTCTTCATCATTCAGTGGAATCTTGTGTACTTTGTCAGAAAACTTGGGTCTGGCCCATGTAACCTTACCAGTTTATATCCCTCCCCGTCTCCTCTTCTCCCAATAAGTGTTCACATGAAAGATTTTGCTCTACCGAATTCTCTATATGCTTTTATTCTCTCTGTTCAGTTGATACTTACTCTGTGAAACTTTACTTGGCTCATCCTCATCTGTTAAGGGCTTTCCTTAATCATATATTTTACAATAATCTGTTTAGATATTCATCTCTTCCAGTAGACTCTAGGACTATAACTGAATCTCCATTGTTTTCAGAAACTAACATTGTGGCTAGCTAGGTTTCTTTACTGAAGAATATTTAAAATAATTTTAGGTCTATGTTGACTTTAGTGTCTCAATAAGTTGGTCATTGTTTTATAATACCAAGAGACAATATACCAAACAAATCAAATTCTGAATATTTAAGGACCAGAAGCTGAATGTTTCTTTTCTATTAGGCTGCATCCTCTTAAGAGTAAAATATTATATCTGAATTTCCTATCTAATGCTGGACCTACAGAAGGCCCTGATGAAAAAAGAGGTACCCAGTAAATACTGGTTGAGAATATGGCTAGAAATATAACATTAAAATGGGGACCATTAGTATAAAATTGAGCCAGTACATTTGACTTCTGAAAGTCACAATCTAAGTTCGTATTATATTTGTAAAGCAGAAAAAGATAGAATTACTTCTGGTTTAGATTTTCCTCAGTCTACAGCTTTGTCACCCTGAACAAGCCCAATCTCATCTGATCTTAGAAGCTAAGCAGGGTTGGGCCTGGTTAGTACTTGGATGGGAGACCACCTAGGAAGACCAGGTGCTGTAGGTGTTAAAATAAATAAATAAATAAAAATTTAAAAATAAATAAATAAAACAATAGATTTTCCTCAGACAAAAAATTTGCTGAGCTATGTTGATGTTACAAATAGAAGAGGGAAAAATCAGTATTCTAAGATGAACTGAAGCTACTGAAATAAGTTTAAAATTTTTAACCTAAAGTTAAGCTCTTTCGGGAAATGATGTTTCCTTTAATTCCCTAAGAGACTGAATTTTTGCTGAATATTCTCATACTACTTTTTCTCTACTCTAAATTCCTGCAGCAGAAACTGTTAGATTGGTTTTAGGTTTTGATGTGTTTCTATTATTGGCCTCCTAGTTCTTAACTTAGTATCAGGAAAACCATGACTAGAAATAACAAATTGAGGTTTATTTTTGAGCAAGATTCAGTCTCAGAGAAGTGGTAAGTCCCCCAGGATTCCTGGAGGAATCTCCTTTAATTTAAGCAAATCATACATAATCATATTTCCATTCCTCCTTTAAAGTTTATTTTTAAGCCCTTGTTGAGAAGGGTCCACAACATCAAATGGACTTAGATGTTTTAGCCATAAGCTTCAATAATTTAAGATCAAATGTAGCTATTTCAAGAGGGAGAAAACAGAATCATTAGCTGAGAGCATCTACTTGTAGACAGATAGAAACTGTTGAGCCAGAAGAACTATACTCATAAATGTCTTGATAGATGAACATATTAAGGACTAGAGACAGGAAAGGAAAACATGATGATAGAAACAGAGCCAAAGATCTTGGCTCAGTGATAAACAAATAGACCAATGAAAAAAATAAAAGTCTAGGAAGAGACTGATGACAATATAGAAATCTAGTGCTTGTCAATGCTGATATTGCAGATAAGTGGGGAGAGGATAGATCACTCAGTGAATAGTACCATCTATAATAATTTACATACAAGAAAAAAAACTAAATTTCAATTCCTACTTTTTATATAAAGTTGTGTGGGTGAACTGCTTAAATGTGCAGGCAAAACTATAAAACATTTAGGAAAAATATTAATTATATTTATAACATAAAAGTAGAGATGCAGTCCTTCAACAAAATACAGAAATACTCAATACATTCAACAGTGTCAAAATGAATAACTTCTATTTCTGAAAAACTACCATAAAGAAAATGAAAAGACATGTTGCATATTGGGAAAAAAATATTTGTGCCACATTCACCCAAAATAGTCTTATCTAAAAGAGTTAGAATGTCAATATGAAAGAGATAAGAAATCCAGTAGAAAAATGGACAAATGACTTAAGCAGGCACTTGACCAGAAGAGGAAACTCAAACTGCCTGAATGGTCTAAAAGTAATTAAACCAAATATTTAATTTATAGTCATTTTTGATGCACAGTCCCTCAAGGCACCGTGCAGAAACAGATGGAAGTTCTCTACTGAAAAACCCACATTATTCTAGACTCCAAAAAAATTCTCATGCATATAGTAGTAGCTCACGGGCAGGGTGGTAGCGGGGAGGGGTAATGTCACAAAATACACAGAAAGGGCACATAAGATAGTCAACAGAAAATAAGACATCACAATCAGAGCTTAAAAATTACAGATATTAGAATTATCCAACTCTAAAATGTTTAATCTTTTTCAAGAAATTGACTGCAAGGCTTGAAATTATATATTAAAGAAGCAAGATATGTTATAAGTTGTTTTAAATACTTCTAGAAATAAGATAATCGAACTAAAACACTCAGTGGAAGTGCAGAAAGGATGTGATCCGAGATGGAAAGTGTAAGATGCCAGGGGGAATGAAAAGTAAAGAAAGTAGTAAATATGGACAAATATAAATAAATACTGACTGATCAAAACAATTACCATCAAAGTATTGTTTACAAGAGGGAAAGGAAAACGATTTACTTTGGAAGGTAAGAACCGGCTTCCTCATTTATCACACTTCACATATATATTGCATTTCGTTTTTTACAAGTTAAAGGTTTGTGCCAATCCTGCATGGAGCAAATCTATTGGTGCCAGTTTTCCAACAGGTTTAGATGATGGTTAGCATTTTTTAGCGATAAAGTATTTTTAAATTGAGGTATGTACATTTTTTTTACACATGTTATCACACACTTAATAGACTACAGTACAGTGGAAACAACTTTTACATGCACTGGGAAAACAAAAAAATGCGTGACTCACTTTATTTTGATATTTGCTTCATGGTGGTGGTCTAGTTCTAAACCCACAATATCTCTGAGGTATGCCTGTCTGATGTTAAGATGTGAGGCCTACATACTAAGAGAGAAAAGGAGTATATAATTTACAAAACATTAAAGAAAAATTACAGTAAAAAAAATCATTCTGAAATCAAGAGAAAAGGAAACATTTTTTAAATGGCAGATATTGACAGAATGTAGAAAATGTCTAGGAAAGCCTGTGAAGTGTTGGCATTTTGCAAAGCATAGCAGTGTATGAATACATTAGGTATGCTCTCAAAAATAATCTAGGGCACAAGTGAGATGGAATTATATAGGCAATTCTCCTGATCACTCTTTAAGCAATGTTTTCATAATGATAAGCACACCTGTAAACAAGATCAAGTCAGTTTGGGGAAACACATGTTCTAACTAATAGAGAAGATGTCGGGAACAGAGTTGGGGAATTTATTTTTATTAATACAGGGTGATACACAGGGACAGATATGGGTTGGAAATGAAATGGATGTTACTTAGCCTTCAAGTTCAGAACTTGAAGTCCACCATTATACCCTCCACTGAAAATGTTGTAGAAAACATAGATAACCAAAATACTTACTAATCTTTGTTGACTTAGAGATATAACCAGGAACCACAGAGGAACCTGTCTTGGGTTAGCGGGAAACATGACTGCTTCCTCTTCCCTAACAGCACAGAGGCCTAAGGCTACCTGAAGGAGCGAGGATCAGTAGGAAGAGGGGTAAAAATTATTTCTTCATTCTCCAACTCACTGAATTTCAGTCAAATTTTCCTTTAGTTTCCAGTGTCAGCTGGAACAGTCTAATGCTCAAAACCAAGGACACTGGAGACAGATTTCCAAAATTCAAAATTTTTTGAACACTTCTTATCTGCGAGGCCCTATTTTCATCATGTGTGAAGTTTCTATATCTATGCTACCCACCTTCTAGTGTTATTTTAATACTTAAATGGTTAATATGGATGGTATACTTAAATTAGGGACTTGCCTACAGTAAGTGTTAGCTCTTGTTATGGTCAACAGTAAGTCATCACTATTTCCAATATAATAAAAGTGACCATCTTAGAATCTGATTGAAATTTGACCTGAATTTCAAATGTGTGCATTTTATGTGTATCTAACCTATTTTTTCTTTTAAATTCACTCATAGAAGAGTTATAATCCAATTTGTTAGTAGACAAGCAAGGCCCAACTATACCCTGCCCACAAAAATATGTTTATTTTACATTTATTGAATGAGTTGAATTTAAGTTACACATTTATTTCTAAAAAGGGTTACAAAGCAATTCATTGTTCTAAAAATCAATTTATGTCACACAATAGCTTAATGCCTTTGAGACAATATTAGGTATTAATAACTATTATTGAAACAATGACTAATCCAAAGATCACTTATCTAGCTTTTGATGATTCCTTTGTGGAGATATAATAAGATCCAGTATTGCATGCATTATCACTCTGATCCGGGTCTAATTTATTACCTTGTGCTCAAACTCTAGAAATTTTCACCTTTTTATATGCATTATGAATTCTTTTAAAAGATATTATGGAGCTAGAGTTACCTTTTCTGGGGGACTTCAGATTCATTCACTTACCATGTGTTCCACACTTTCTAAAATAACTTCCTGAACTGCAGAGAATGAAAAAATAAAAGCTATACTTGTTCTTATAGCTAGGAGTCTGGATACAATTTAGTTTCCATTAATTAAAAACGCTTTCTCTAACTTGAATTTGGAGTTAAATAAGAATTTAGTATGCTAGGTGTCCACTTTGGAGGTCCTGCTCACAAAGGGAATATCCTGGCCCAGAAAATTCATTTTGTTGCCAATTCTGGTAACCTAGATCACAAATAAGGTGATATGTTTTCTAAAAGCAATGGTTCTGGTAAGAGCTTTCTGTTCCCCAGATTTTAACTAAGATTTGTTCCTACAAATTGGCACAGTTGCTTGTGATTTCCAGTTTCTTGGCTGAGGCTAAAGAAGCAGGTTTTTTTTATGAGCCAGTGTGTTGTGTTGTTCTAAGAATCGTCCCCAGAGGCCCAGTCCGAAGACTGCTCCCCTGGTTCTTCCAACAATATCGTAAGCCTTTAATTCCACGAATTACATCCCGTATCTATCAAGGGTGTTTCTGTTATCTACAGCTGAGCTCTTACTAATGCAGTATTCGGTACCAGAATTAGCTGCAGACAAGAATGGCATCCTTTACATGCTTCTTGAAGGCCCCAGTGTTGTGAACTGATTAAGCAATAGGATCTTGGTGAATAAAGGTTGGTCAAAATTTAATCACTAGTTGATGGCAATTACTGCTGCTATTCTAGAAATGTGTCTTTACTTAAGCAAATCGACATGGTCTTGGTACCAGATGTGTAACTACTGATCAGGGAAATGGTTTCTAATCTCTTCTCTCTACTGAGCAGAAAATAGCAGAAGTAATATCGCCTGCACGGATAGCAGTCCACCTTTACGATATTGCCTCAAGGATACATGAACTCCCAGACACCCATAATTTGCTAAGTGAAATAAGCCAGACACAAAAGGACACATATTATATGACTCCAACTTGTATAAAATATCTAGAATAAGAACATTCACAGATACAGGAAGTAGATTAGAGGTTTCCAGAAGCAAGAAGTAAGGCAAATGGAGTTACTGCTTGATGGGGTACACAGTTTCTGTTTGGGGTGATGGAAAAGTTGTGGAAATAGAGAGTGGTGATGGTTGTACAATATTTTGACTATGTCACTGAGTTGTATACTTCAACATGGTTAAAATGGCAAATTTATGATATATATATTTTACCACAATAAAAAAAATTAAAAGAAAATTTTTAAGTCCTCCTTAATATCTTATTCTACCCATTTTTAGCTAGAAGGCCTCTTGATTCCTGGGCAATTCCAGCTTGAATCAAGAGTGGAAGCTCCTTCAGCAGGTGATGCCAGGATTCCCTCACTGGATTGAGTATATGTCCTTGGGTACCGCAGATACATACTGCATTAGTTCTACAATAATCTTAATAATCTCCCATTTGAAGAGTTCAAAGAGATAACAAAACACAAAGATTATTACAGTACCAGGCCCCACATCCCAGATTCAGAGAGCAAGATAATTCTTAGCTTATAAAGTAATTATCATATGCAAGTTTATGGGTTCAAATTTTAGTGTTAGAGCTTACAACAGGTCATAGCAAATAATGAGTAATATCTAAGGAAAGGACAGTAGACAGAAGAAAGCTTTGGTTTCGACCTTACCAACACATCTATCGATAGAGCAGATTTTCTAAGTCTCACTCAATGACATCGTAGGTTCTTCCACTTTTAGTGAAACATATAAACGAAAACCATTTTATCACAGGCTAATTGATATAATGAAGAGTTAAGTCCTACAGCATCTCATCGATGTCATAACCAAATGACATTGAATAATACGATGTTATCTGAGGACCAGCCATACTTGTATTCAAGTCCCTTTTTTATTCAACGAACATTTATTTTCCACCAATACTATTCCATCTGCTATTTCCCTTAAGCTGTTAATTCTGCCTCTGTGAAATGAAGATATCTGAGGGAGGGGAGAACCCACGTATTTCCTTTCTTGAACAGTATCTTTTGGAACATTGCTGTCTTCCTGCAATGTCAGAAAATGAGATCACTTCTGGCAACCAACCTCCCTGGGAATTCTGTTCTTTCTCGTGCAGTTTATCAACTGTTTCAATTCCCTTCACTTCTTGGAGCCCTGTGTTGTGGCCTTTTGAAGGCAGGCGTGCCTATCTCTATGAGCGCATCTTAGAGGAATGGGAGCCCAGCCCAAGGAGCTTTACAGACCTTAATAGGAGGGGCTGCTTTTACTGCCTAGGAATTCCAGCATCTGCTGGCTGCCTGGTACGGTCTGTGGTCTGCGTGTGTGTGCTACCAGACCTCCATATGGGAATAAGAGATGCTCACTTATTGTGTAAACGCTGCTCGTTAGAGCCTGGGGAAGGTATTTCTTCCTTCTCAGGCAGAGGTCATTCTGATAATTTTCAGTTGTTGATAGAGTTCCTTGGATATACTGCTTTTCATTGGATGGTGGCTTATTGTAAGCATCAGAGTAAAAGGTACATTGGAATCCAAAAGGTTTATCTTTGCTCAATTTCCAATTAAATGCCGTATTTCCCTTTTATATTCTAGAAATTTGATTGATTGTTTGGTTTCAAAAAATAAGGTAAATTAAACTCAGTGGATTTTCCGACATGCTGGTAAGCTCTAAGACAGCTGAGGAACAGGTGGTCTAAAATACACAGCTCTTTCAATTAATTTAGTGGACTCGCTTGGATCTAACTCTAACGAAACCCATTTAGCAGCCATCAAGCTGTCAATCAGAGACCCTTGAGTAAAGAGATGAGCATAGCAATAGAATAAAAGTAAAGCAATTATATTTGCCAAGTAGACAACTTTGTTTTATGAAAAGGAACAACAGGTGTTAAACTGGATCAGCTGAAGTTTGTGTTCATATGTCAGTATGCTTTTTTCTCTATAGCTTTTCTGCAGAAGTCCACAGAGATGGTGTTTTAAAACTTGCATGAATAAAATAAGGCCCTTTATAATCTCTGCTATCTAGAGTCTGCACTACTTTGAATGTGATGGGGTGAAAAAGTTTTCTGCTTTAAAGGCCAGGCACCTGACTTTTTACTGGCCCACCCTATTTTTGAAACACAAATGGTCTCCCATTTTCTACCTATTACAGCCCTAATACCTATTAAAAATACCTAAAGAGCCAAGGCAGGCCAGCAGGAGACATCTGTAACATGTAAAACTAGTGACTAACTTCTGGAATGTAAAAGAAACACTTGTACAGCAGAAAGATTTTTAAAAAGGAATTTAACAGAACAATGGGCAAAGAATAAGAAATAAGATAATTACTTTATAAGAAATGGACAAAGAATAAGAAATATGATAATTACTTTATAAGAAATAAGAATTCAAGTGAATGTTAGCAGTAATCAGAGAAATGCAAAATAAAACAAGAATGAGACTTTATGATCTGAGTTGGTTACACTAGTGCATTCTGTTTCTAAAAATTTAGCTGTATATTTATGTATATTTTTCTGTATGTTTATTATATTTCAATAAGAAGTTAAAAGGGATTAAAAAATAAAAGCAGCAGAATATTTGAAAGATATTAATTTATACCTTTACAGATTTACAAGAAGTATTCAACTAAAATGACATCAAATACCATCAGGGTTGTAGGTAAATGTGACACCTCTTGCACTCCTGGTGGGAATATAAACTGACGCTGCTATTCTGGGGGAAAAAAAATCATTGGCACTGTTTGGTGGACAAACTAGGGCACATTTCACTCCTGGAAATAAACCAAGAAACTCTCATTTAGGTCCTCAAGGGAACATATATACGATGATCAGCATGAGTAACAGTTATTTGAATCTGATATAGCAATTAAATAAGATTTTGTACATCAAGTGCTTGATCTAGTACCTTTCATGTACTGTGGACCACACACAAGTTAGTTCATGGGGAAAAAAGCAGAAGACAAAGGAACACACCTGGCTAGATATGAGATGAAATCTGGAAACAACTTAAGATACCGAATTAAATATTTCTCCACTAAATCCATTTTTGGAAGTAAATAAAATACTTTTTTCCCTTTGATTTCTAGGCTTGTGAAGGAAAATGCGGGAAAAAAGAAAGCCAAAAGGAATTACTGGCAGAAGAATAAGTGCATGAAGAAAGGTAATGAAGCCAGAGCAATTCCGATTTCTAAAATGTCTCTGGAGCCACGAGAAATCTCAGGAAGATTTCTGGGTGATGCAGATGATGATGGCCTGAAGAGCCACCAGGGCACACCAGAAATCATGAAGTGATGAGACTAGCAAAGAGAATATATTCAGCTGTCACAGTAAGTGGCAGAAGAGTAATGAAAAAAAATAAGGCCTTGAAGCTGAAGAATGAAATCAAAGAGCAATAATACAGAAAGAGGTAAACTGACAGAGAGTTAATGATATTTAAGCTTCGGAGTCCCTCCCCTGCACTCGCCCATCAAAAGATCTGTGCCTAATTTTATATTCTTCAGGAAGATAACCTGTCCAAATTTTATAAGCCTAACAGAGAAGCCCAAAGTGCCGCATTTCTTGTCTCCACTCTAGAGATAGGCCTTGTTTTTTGTTTTTTGTTTTTTTCCACTTATGTTGAGAGCAAAGACATTATAGATGCAACCTGCCCAGTTGTGTCCAGCTTTGCCTGGGGAGGAAATGCCCCAGGGATCAACTAACACTCCCATAGTTTCATTTCTCCTTCCCTTATCAGTACAAAATAAATGCTGTTAGGGCTTATCAAAGAGTAAATTCACAGCAGCAGCAGCCAGGACAGCCCAGGAAAAGGCAGTGTCTTCATCCTCAGACCCATACAGTGTGAAGGAGAGAGTCAAGGTGCTACAGCCTCTTCAACATCTATAACTTACTGAATTAATTACAGAGTTCAGCTATCTTCTGTGTGCCCAGAAATAAATAAATAAATAAAAAGAGCTACGAAGCCTCTGAAGAGGACATCAATAGGTCACTAGCCAGATTCAAGTTTAATATCATGAGCATTTCCATTTCCACCGGCAGTGTGAGGGTTCCTTTTTCCCCAAAACCTCTCCAACACTTGTTGTTACTTGTCTTGTCGATAACAGCAATTCTTACAGGTTTGAAGTGGTATCTCATTGTGCTTTTGATTTGCATTTCCCTAACAGCAAGTGAGGTTGAGCATCTTTTCATGTCTGTTGGACATTTGTATTTCTTTTGGGACAAGTGTCTGTTCATGTCCTCTGCCCATTTTTTAATTGGATTGTTTTTTTTTTTTTTATTGTTGTTGAGTTGTATTAGTTCTTTATATATTTTCAAGCCATTGCTTGAGAATATCCTATCCCATTCAGTTGGTTGCCTCCTCGTGTTGATGGTTTCTTTCACTGTGCAGAAGCTTTTTAGTTTGATATAGATTGGTACAGCCACTATGGAAAACAGTATGGCAGTTCCTCAAAAAATTAAGAATAGAATTACTATATGACCCAGCAATCCTTCTTCTGGGTTTCTACCCAAAAAGTTAGAAAATTTTTATCCATAAAGATATATGTATCCGATGTTCATAGCAGCATTATTCACCATGGCCAAGACATGGAAACGACCAAAGTGTCCTTCAATAGATGATTGGATAAAGAAGATGTGGTATGTGTATGTGTGTGTATCTATCTATCTATCTCTCTATCTATCTATCTATCTATCTATCTATCTATCTATCTATCTATCTATACTATGTAATATTACTTAGCCATATGAATAGATGTCATTTGCAACAATATGGATGGATCTTGAGATAATCATGCTAAGTGAAACAAGTCAGACAGAAAAAGTTGAAAGCCATATGATTTCATTCATATGAGGGATATATAACTGAATGCAACAACATAAAAAAAGAGAACTCATAGATACGGACAACAGTTTAGTAGTTACCAGAGGGAAAGGGAGGAGGTAGATAAGGGTAAAGGGAGTTAAATATAAGGCAATGGGGGATTTGAGTTTGAATAGTGAACACACAATTCAATATACAGATGATGTATTATTGTACAACTGAAACCTATATAATTTTATTAACCAATGTTATCCCAATAAACTTAATTTAAAAATTAAAATTAAATAAAAAGTATTTCTAGCTCATTTCAGGAGCAACCATTGTATTAAAAGACAAAACAACACAATCATTATGATTATATTTATAAATAAATAACACTCTTCTTTATTACTAATAAAAAATATGAAGATTGATTGCTTTTCTACCTGGGGTTGCATAAGGAGACCACTGAAATGTACATAATTGCTACATCTGGGCAGAGATTTTCAGCATCCCACAGACCTGGAAACCTGTCTGGCCCCCTGCAAGGTCTTATTATTGCACTCAGCTAAATAAACATATCATCTGTAACCTCTGGCATAAATTACCTATTTTATAGCCTGCTCCAGAGCACGAAAGAAATCAGGGAGAGACAAAGGAATTCTTTCTTGTAATTCCATCCACTGTGGGCAAATTGGTGAAACAGCTTATGAAGTTCATTAATTAAGTGAACTGACCTCTGAAGAGTAATACGCAGCGTCAAAAAGTGGCCAGCCAATCAAAGCTAGGAGATGTAGATGCGACTCGCTGGACTGCAGCTCGATTTAACAGAATTTACTGTTGTTTAGAGCCTTGATACCTTCTCAAAGCTCAGGCCTGTATTAGCAGCATCGGCTTCATCAGGGAGATGAAGATGCAGATGCTCAGGCCCCACCCCAGACTCAGTGAACAGAATCTGCATTTAAAGATCCCCAAGTGGTTCATAAGCACAGTAAAATCTGGGAAGCACTGGTTTAAAAGAATGATATTGAGAAGAACAAAAACTCTCCCGAGGCTATCTGAGGTCTAAACTCACCATTGAGATCTGAGAACACATGCAGTGTGTAGTTTACATGGGATCTGGAATCAGACCAAAAAGATATAAATGCTTTATCTATTATGTGCCCTTGGTAAGTTGTCAAACTTCTGTGGCTTCAGTTTCCTTAACTATAAAGTGAGATAATATTACTTTCTGCATAGAACTGTGGTATTCATGCCAAGCTCAGAGCATGTGTCCTGCAACAAGCCCTCAGTATGTGTTCCCAAATCATGCCTTAAGTTTGCTTAAGGCATGATTTGGGAACACATAACTGAATCTAATGACCTCTGCTGCCAGCCTTGATTTTATGATTGCTGACTCTCTGCCTGTTTCCTCCTGGCTCAGGTCTTTGCAGGAAACACGAACTCCCTCAGCAGCATTCTTTGAATCCTAAACACTCCTCTTGCCTTTTAATACAACTGTAGGATTAGCTCATTTTTCTAGGAAGCTGCAGCTTTCAAAAGTAGGCCAAAGTGGAATGTGCTGGTCTTTGCACAAATTATTTGCAATTCAGCAACACATAGATACTCAACTGGATCATCTTCACATTTAGGCATCTCAAAGGAACTGACACAAAGGGGAAAATCCTAAAAGACGTTTCTATTTTTATTTTAGGAGAAATCTGGTTAATCCAAAAGCCAAGGATTCTAAAGCACATAAAAATACTTATTTTGAGAATCAGGAAGATTGTGAAGAAGTTCCTGACAGTTGCTGTTGGGTGATGAAGAGCCATTATGTTCCATCTAAACAATATTCATACAGGGCTAGCCCTCTTCCATACACAACTATTAGGTCCTATTTTCTCATCCAATTCCTTAACATACTCTCTCTCCCTTCCAAAAAAAATAAATGAACAAAACTCTTGAAACACTGAGAGGAAATCAGAACATGGGAATGAGAATTTCACATAACTAGGTAGGTATAGATGAAAGAATTATGGTTAGTGATAAAGGGAAGGGATTTTACCTTATTTATATACATCTCCCTACCTTTCGTTTCATTGTAAATTGGGTGACATCATCTCTACTTCATAAGATGGAGATAAAATTCTTACAATTTACATGGGAGTATCTGCAAACTTTAAAGCAATTTTTTTCTCAAACACTATCGTGCATCAGAATCACCTAGAGTCACAGTGAAACACCTATTTCCAGGCTCCAACCCTGCTGATTCTGATTCTGCAGTTCTGGGGAGGAGTCCAAGAATTTCCATTTCTAACATGCTTTCGGGGCAGGGCTAGGAACTGCACCTGCACTGGGCAGCACTGATCCAGACCCTGTTTCACGTGTTTGTTTCTCTCCTTTTTCTCCTCTTACTGTGACAAATACAACCGAAAAAGAGAGTCTAACAGGTCCTGGTGAAGGCTTTTGCCAGTGACTGCATATGAATAACTCAGTTTTTATTTCTATTTGTCTATTAATATTAATTATGGGCTCTTATTGCCAAGCCTGGCCCTTTTCCAGAATTCTGGGTGGGGTGGTTTTGGAGGTCACATGGTGTAGTGAGTAAGAAGTACAGGGCTGGGACAGCACTCTACTGCGGGATTCCTGCTCCTCACTCTCCTGGTTACATAGCCACAGTCAAGTTACTTCATATTTCTGTGCCTTGTCTATTGTTTTGACTTTTTTTCAAAATAGAAATTATATTAGTACATCCTTTTTAGTGTTTTTGTGAGGATTAAATGGATAAATATGGAAAAACGCATTTAAAACAAGATTTGCCACAAAGTCTTTCAACACAAGTTAGGAGCGATTATAGACATGAGGATAAATCTCAAATGTCCAGATGCCTCTGTTTGACTGTTAAAGGTACTGTTTTCTTCATGATTTTTACAGAAATTTCACTTGGACTGAATAGATTTGGTACCATACTTTTTTTTTTTTTTTTTAAGGCAAGGCAACCCTTGGTTGACCTCACAGATTGCAAAGACCTTGCCATCTTACAATCCCTTATTTTTTTCATTTTTTACGCCTACAGCACCTCATCTTCCTAAGTGGTCTCCCAACCAAGTACTACCCAGGCCCGACCCTTCTTAGCTTCCGAGATCAGACAGGATCGGGCTTGTTCAGGGTAGCATGGCCATAGACTGGTATCATAACTTTTTAACACAGGTGGAGAAATAAAATCTCTTGGAGTTATTGGCCTATAAAAATGTCAGAATCAACATTTGCTTCCCAGGCTTCTTCTACTCAAAGTCCGTGGTTTTATCTTTCCCCTCCCCTTCTCTGCTCTTCCGTCCCCTCTAGTCCCTTCCCTTCTTTTCCCTCCCTCCTTTCCATTTGGTGACATGCATAGTTTTGAAGTATGGAGCCTGATGAGCTCTTTGAAGCCACTCTATCATACTGCCCAGAACGCTCTCCTGAAGGCACAATGAACCTCAGGAAGGATTTATTTGACAAAATTGTAAAACAATTATCAGGAGGCTCGACCATATACAATTTGATGGACATAGAATCAGATATATCTGTTAAAGGCCACTGTTCTCTGTGTAAAATGCCAAGGTGGGACCGAAGGCACTAAATGAGAGGGGTGGGTACACATTCAGCCTGAGAACATTAAAATAAAGATTGGGCATAGGAATAAAGAGCTTCACTTCACACAACAGTATTAGGGATTCACTTCACAATTCAATTAATAGAAACATTTCACAAAGACTTGAGGGTCAAGAGCAGAGCGTGCATATTTTCCCTTTTTTCCTAAGTCCCCACTGAAATAAAAGTACAGAAATAAGCTAACGAATAAACAATATTAGCTAAGAGAGGAAGGATGCTGGAGAGGCCACCAATGTGTAAGAAATTACAATAAAATATTTAAAGATTAAAAAGAGTTGGAGTGTTGACAAACATAATAGGCAAAATAACCACAACTTGCAATGGATTAGGAGGAACGGGCCCAAGAGATGGGGCTATCTCTGCCGCAGAAATTCTAGAGGAGCTCTGGACTTAAAAATGGCAGGTCCAGCAGGGCTACAACAAAGACTATAGGTGCAGGCCTTTTACAAAGGGCACTGCATTAGTCAGCAACCCATCACCCACTACCATCACCTCCCACAGACTTAGCATTTTTTTGAAAACGAAAAAAAGACAGGTCTCCTAGAAGGAAACTGAAAAATGACTGGAAAAGCTAGGAATGTTGATGCCTCAGGAAAACAAAAACAAAAACAAAAACAGTCCTCATTTGGACACTTGGGGCATTCGTGTCATGATATTCAATTCTATGCTTGCCCAATAAAAATGAGCCTTCCAGTGCAACACTGTTTCTGCTCCATACAGTACCCAGTCTAACTACCCAAGCAGGGGCTCTAAGAGGCTGTCCTGTATAAATGGTGTAGGATGGGGCGAATCCTCCAGAGTGGGGACCTACACCCAAGGCCTACACATGGCGGGGGCAGGTAGGTGGTGTCTTTGACTGCACTCAGGAAAGAATTCAAGTGCATGCCAGAGTTAGAGACAAAAGGAAAGTTTATTAGAGAAGGAATAACACCCCACAGACAGAAACATGATCTCCTCTCAAACACAGAGAATGAGAGAGAGCCTGAGTGTCCAAGTCATTCAGTTTAAATCTGTTTTCCTTTCCTGATGTGGGTCTGCAACCTTAGAGGAGTGGGGAAGTGGTTGTCAGTCATCTCAGCATATTTCATAAAAAAATTTAAATTCATTGGAAACACATAGAAAACCTAAATTTGTAGTCTCAAGTTATATGAAGAAAAGCATAAAATTTATGAGAGAAATGAACATATCTACAATCATAGTAGAAGATCTTAAAACATTTCTCAGTTCTACTGCAATTGAAAAAGGGATCACTTTTCATAACATTGTGAGATCTTAGATCATGAAAAAAAATCAAGATAAAGAAATAAAATGCATAAGACTCAGAAAGAAAGAAAATGAACCATACTTACATGTACTATGTGTACCAGAAAATCTAGTAATTAATTAGGATTTTTAAATGAATTAAATAAAACACAAAAAGTAGTTTTTCTAGAAACTTTCGATAAACAATTAGAAAATAACATTTTTAAATGCAATTTAAAAGAGCCAAATACATTAAACACCTACGCATAAATCTAACAAAAAGACTTGCAAGAAAATTACACAAAAATGCATAAAATGATAAAGTTGTCAAAAAATAAAAAGAAGTAAAAAAAGAAATGCATAAAACATTACTGAGAGAGTAAAGAAGACCTCAATAATTGAAGGGACATACCATATTCACTGCTTAGATAACTCAATATTAGAAAGCCATGAATTCACCCTACAGCTAACATCATAGTGGTGAGAAACTCAAAGCTTTCCCACTAAGATCAGGCATTAGGCAAGGATGCCCCCTTTCACTATTCCTTTTCAGTATCATACTAGAACTCCTTGCTAATACAAGGCAAGAAAAGAAAATAAAAGAAAAGGTATGTAGATTGGGAAGTAACACATAAAACTACTTTTGTTCGCAGACGACATGCTTGTCTGTGTAGAAAGTCCAAAATAACTAACAACAACAACAAAAAAGTCCTGGAACCAATAAGCAATTATAGAAAGGTTTCAGGATACAAAGTTAACATACGAAAGTCAAATGATTTTCTATATACCAAAAATAAACAAGTGAAACTGAAATTTATAAAAAACAATATTATTTACATTAACACTTCCAAAATTTAAATATTTAAGTATAAATCTTACAAAATATGTGTAATATCTATTTAAGGAAAACTAAAAAGCTGTTATAAATAGAATCAAATAAGAACGAAATAAATGGAGACATATTTCATGTTCATGGATAGGAAGACTCAAGATGGCAGTGTCTGTCTGTTCTTCCTACCTTGATCTATAGATTTAACATGATCCCAGTCAAAACTTCGGCAACTTATTTCATGGATAGTGATGAACCAATTCTAAAGTTTCTATGGAGAGGCAAAAGACCCAAAATAGCCAGCACAATATTTGGAGAACAAAATTGAAGGAATGACACTACCTGACTTCAAGACAACTATAAAACTGCAAATAATTAAGATCTTGTGGTATTGGCAAAAGAATAGACAAATAGATAATTTTGATCTAGCTAAAACTAATCTGTGATGTTATAAGTCAGGATAGGGTTACCTTTTCAGAAAAAGAGAGAAGTAATGACTGGAAAGGCCAAGAGGGGATCTGGGGGCACTAGTATCCCATCTTTACCTAGTGGACGTTATATCTAGTATATCCACTTTTTGACAGTAATTCGTGAGCTTTTCTGCATGTGTTACAGCGCAACAGAAACTTAAATATGGGGAGTTGTTTAGTGATTAAAGAGTCTCGGTTTGGAAAGGTGAAAATGTTTTTGAGATGGATAGTGTAATGGTTGCTTAACATTGTGAATGGACTTAATGCTACTGTGCCATACTCTGAAAAATATGGAAAATGGTAAATATTATGTTATAAATATTATGCCACAATTATATCGTTATATGTCACAAATATCATGTTATACATGTTACGTTATAAAAAAAACTTAAAATAAAAAAATAAGATAAGTAGAAAGCAAAATCGTGCCTCAACAAAAGCCACAAGATGACACATGAATGGAGCACTGGTTAAAAGGCGGGAGAAAGTACATCCAGAGAGGCTAAAGGATCTCTCTACAGTCGACAGGCCACAGGTACCGTGGGGAATGTTATGTTATATGGAGGATAATCAGGGACATGTCACATGTTTAACAGGGACATGTTAAATCAGAGTTATGACTTGAGAAAATTAAACTGTTAGTAATTATAAAATTAATATAAAATACATAACATTAATCAAAGTAAGAAGTGAAAGCTTCCCAAACCCAAAAGCAGTATTGAAAACAAAAGCAAGCAGACAGAAATATAAAAAGATAGTTTTCAGTTGATTGGGTGTGTCTGGTAAGAAAGAAGTAGGAGGCCTAGGACTCTGAGACTGACATTTGATGGGGGTAACTTGAGTACCTCTACTCCTGAGTCCCTAGATCAAATTTTAGGAAGTAGATGGAGTAAGTTTGGTAACTGGGCATTAATTTTTGTGTCCATCTCAACTGGTCAGATAAGAAGAACCTAGTCATAATAATTTCTAAGATTCAAAAGTCACCATCACAGTCTATGGCCATACTACCTTGAACAAGCCTGATCCCGTCTGATCTCGGAAGCTAAGCAGGGTTGGGCCTGGTTAGTACTTGGATGGGAGACCACCTAGGAAGACCAGGTGCTTGCTGTAGACGTAAAAAAAAATAAAAAATAAGGGATTGTAAACTTACAAGGTCCTTGCAATCTGTGAGGTCAACCAAGGGTTGCCTCACCTAAAAAATAATAAACAAACAAACAAAAACGAAAAGTCACCATCATTCCATACTTACAACAGATGCTTAGTAACTTGATAAAGTATCAATTAATTTTTATGGGTATATGAATGGATAACTAAAAATAAATTCCAAGGGATGCTCAGTGCAGAGCTCTGTGGATCAGTCTAGTTCAACACAGCTTTTACCGAGCTCAATTCACTTTCCTTTGGATTTTCCCCAGGGCTAAGCCAACTTCCACAGTTTTTTATTTCAAGTGAAATAGTTTATAGTACTTACATTCTGTGTCTGTTTCATTTGTTTGCTCCTTAAATCATTCATTCATTCATTCATACCCAGTGCATTGTGAATGATGCGAATAGAATTGAAACGACTCAGCCCTTCCGCACCAAAGATTCACACTCTAGTAAGTTACGTCCAAACAAGTAATTACCACACTACACAATAAAATAAGCCTTCCCTCATCATACTTTTTTTCCCAAATGTTCTGTGGTTCCTACAAGATACCTCTTGCTTTTTCTCTCACATTTTTCTTTGCTCTTCATTGTTTGTTTCTCCACTCACTAGTACTGCCACTGAATTCAAATGTAATATTAGAGTTGGTATCACGAGCTGAAAATAGGAAGAGATTTCCTCTGTTGTTTTAAGTAGCATCTTTTCCAGCTGGATTGTCTTTCAGTTTATATGAACATTCTGAGAGATAATTGCCTAATTTTCATTAAAGAAAAATACCAAATGCAGTATTTTTCATGATATTTATGTAGTGACAGCTTTTCAGTGAAAATATAATCTTGGCAGTTTTCATCTCAGAAAAAAAAAACTAGTCAAGTACAGTATTGCATTAGATAATGGAAAATACTGAGAATATTTGGCAGCAAATAGAGACGAGTTAATGTAGATATACTTTTAATTTGGGGTTGCAAAATGCAGTGACTACTACCAGGATAGAGCACAGATTGGAATCTGAAGATATGACTGTTTGTGCTGGTCAGAAAGGAATGCAGAGGCTGTTGAGTTGCTTTTTCCTACCCGTTGTCACAGAGACCCATGATGTGACTAGTGCTGCTTTCCATTGAATGCCATCAACATTTCAATTTCCATGCTCAGTTGTCCATGACACAAGCCAAGTCAATTATCCATAGCATCAGCAACTTGGCTTTACTCAGTTCCAGAATGTTTCTCCAACATTCCGATCCTAAAATGTGAACACCCAAATGCTGATATGTGTTATAACTAATGAGAAGTGGCTGTAACTCTCTAAATTGGCCCTTTAGGAGGCCAGAGGCTAACTCTTTAAAAAGTCTAATTTTTTGCAGGGTCAACATCTCCCTGTACAACAACAGCAATGACAATAACAACAACAACAACAACAACAACAACAACAGTACAAAACAAAGCTGAAACAATTTTACCCTTTAAGTATACATTGTGATAAAATTTTGGCAATTTCTACATTAAAATTACTCTCAAATTTGTTTTTGCCCATCTTTTGCCAACCCCAGCGCTCCAGTGCAGGCCTTCACTATGTGCACTCTGGATTGTGACTGCTACTACCTGCTAACTCTTCTCCCAACCTCCAACCCACCTGACAGAGTAGCCTCTCTAAAATCCATCTGATCGTCTGTGGCTCCTGATTACCCTGGGAATAGCATTCAAATCCCACGCCCCCCCCATGTGAAATTCAAAGCCTGCCACCATCTGGTCCCGAACAAGCTGTCCATCCTTTTGCTCCAACCTTCTCCCAGATCGCTGTGGGTTTCCTGTGCTCCCCATGTGCTAACGTCTGGAGAACCTCTGCTTCCCTGCCTTTACTCAAGCAGTTTCCCTGCCAGGAATTCCTTTTCCTTTCTTTACCAGACATCTGTGTCCTGTACTATCCTGTTTAAAACTGGTTTCTATAGTTGTCTTCTTCCAATAAATTATTTTTATTTTCCTTTCCTAAAGGTTCCATGACAAGAGTCTGGGCTTCTTCCCTCTATTCTTCTATGCCCCCTCTCCTTCTCATCCAACATCTCTATTCTGCATACAATGATCCTTCCTTTGCTCCTGGTGCATTTCTTCTATCCACCTCTCAGGCCTCAGCCTGTAAACCATCATTATAGGTGACTCTTTTTTCCATCTGGGCACTCCCAGATAGGTTAGGATTCCTTGTGACATTGTTTTATCACGTTCATTCTTCCTTCACACACGTATCACATTCAAAGTGAATGAGCAGTTGTATGGTTTTTGTCTGCCTTGCTGGACTTAAAAGCTCTGTAAGATCAGGGGTAGTGACTGGTCCTTTGCTTTGCCTGGGAATTGTCTGGACTTGTGTAGAACTTAGTAGCTATTCACTACTTGTTGAAGACGTCAATCTGCCTAACTATAATAATGACATAAATGAATATTTATTAACATTTAAATAAATATAATTACTATAAATATTATTTATTATAATAAAAATATGTTGATAACATAATTACAAACTGACAAGCTGCCATCATTTTCTGCACTAAATGTCTTACCCAGAAGAATGTGTCTTCACGAAGAATCGTAATTTGGGGAAATTTTAAACTCATGGGAGCAAAGGCATGTTTTGATTTTTGAAATCTCTGAATTATAGACTGTTAAAAAGTTCTATTTATTTTAAATTTATAGACTCTGATATGTTAGTGTCCTTTGGCACTGCTATGTTTAATGGATATAATAGGAATAATTTAAAATAAATTTTTCTTGTTCATATATAAATTTTTTGCCAAAGCATTTACAGTAGTGTTATCTAATTAGAGTAAAAACATGCCTTTCTAAAATATGATTGGTGGTTTCATATTTTAGAAAGGTCACTGGGTCCGTTCTGGATTTTGGGCAAAAGGCTGATGAGTATCATAGCCTTCACTCTCTCGGCATCTTGTGGAGAGGTGTCCTTGGGCTGGGGGTTAGCTGGTTACAGTACGGGGCTATGCTCCAGCCAAGGGACCTATACTCTTCTTTTTCATGCAATAAGCTAGAAAGCAGCATTGCATGAGTGTCAGTATCTTAGGTATCTAGCCCCTTATCTTAAATATTAAGAGGCCTTAGATAAGGCATCTGTGATTTAGGGCAGTGCTGAGAAATGCCAGACTCCTAGCACAGCACATGGAAAAACTTGGGGACTGTAGGTCCGTAGGACTTGAGTCCGGGCAGTACCCTTTCCTCTGAGAAAAGAAGCCCAGCAAACTCCTATCACCAGGCAACCTGGGGTGAACCCTGAAGCAATTTGGAAATTCTGGCTGCCATCTCCATGCACATCTTCTTTGTTCATAAACTCTTGTTTTCAGGGTGACTGAGTATGAACTTAATTTTTTTTTTTTTTTCATTCTTTACGGCACTAGATATCTGGTGGCCTGGAAACTTGTTAACAATCAATCAGGAGAAATCAGTCTTTAAGTGATAATTATCTAGCTGAGAACAGGAATGATAAAAGGCAAAGCAACTACTCTTTTTGTGAACATCTGTTCACACCTGTTACATCATCTATTCCTAAAGTACCCCTATGAAGCAGGTATCACTGGCTCTCTTTTAAAACTAGTAAAAGGAGAATCAGGTTAAATAAATGGCCCAAGGCCTCATCATTGGTGAAAGGCAGTCTTGTCTGAATTCAAATTCCATTTGTTGGGCTGATTTTTCTGTGATGTCCTTCAAAGTTATCACACAAAACACAGTTTGTTTTTATGACAACTACATGAAGTGTTTGGGTCAACAATTTAGTGTTATCTGCAGACTTCAGACAATGTATCGGTCACTTTTTACTCTCCGACTTCACCTGATCATCCACTGGTCTTCAGAGGATTTTCTGCTCAAATTCTAATTAAACCACAAGTCAGTGGTTTTGGAACTTTTTTAAATTAATGGAATCCATTTTTAAATTAAAGTCTAAGTCAGAAATCCTACCTTCTCCTCCTCAGATATAAGGTGTCCTTGAACAGATTTTGGAATACCGGGGCTTCACAGAACATGGAATTTGAAAGCCACTGCTTTAGTCTGAAAATGTACTATAGAAAACAAATGAGCATGTCTAGCTGTGAGTTTTCTGGTTTCCCAGAAACTCTGTCTTGGACAGAAGGTCATGCGCCGTAGATGTGTTGGCAGCTCACAATCTGGACATCGAATGAATCTGAATTAAAAATATTAATAAGATAGGTCTTATTTACAATAATTTAAATTAATAGATTTATTAATTTTTAAAGTATTATAAAAGTTTATTAAGACTATCGTATAACAGCACTGTCCAACGTAACTTTCTTCAATGATGGAAATATGTAGCTGTGCAGTCCAATATATTGGTTTCTATTCACATGCAGCTTTTGAGTACTTAAAATGTGACTGAAGTGACTGAGAGACTAAATCTTCAATTCTATTTTATTGCAACTAATTTAAATTTAAATTAAAATAGCCATTTTGACTAATGGCTACCTTATGGGACAGCACAAGTCTTGAAAGAGCCCATACATGTACAGATTTAGTTTAGGAAAAATGGTTATTTCAAAACTATGGGTAAAGAATAATTATTTTTATCTACAGAATACCTTTTTAAGACTTCCAATGTAAGAAATGCAAATTAAAGTGATGTGATACTATTTTTTACCCAATAAAATAGGCAAAAGAAAAATATTATTCATTATTAAATAGATTATTTGGTAATGGAAGAAGGAACTTGTGAACTTGATTCTTAAGACATTCCTAATTGAATCATCAAGGAATCTGGCTGATGGGAGGAAATTGGCTTATATATCAAATATCTTAAAATTAAGCTTACAGAGGACTCGGAAATTCCACTTGTAGAAAATAGCCCTAAAAAATGAATTAAAATGAGAATTATGCTCAGTACTGTATTTACAATAACAAAACACTAGTAGTAAATTAAATATTAAAGAATAGAAGACTAGTAAAATAAATTACATAGTTGTATTAGAATTATAGTGTATTTTAATTTTATTGAACTTAAAATGTTTATTGTTTGTTAGTAAATGTGAAACGTAGGTTGTACAACATTAGAAAACCTGATTTTATTTTTGATGTCTCTGTCTATATTTATGTGTCTCTATATTTAGAAGCAAATAAATCAGTGGAGCAGCAGGGCTCATCTATTGGTGATGAAATTATGGGTATATCAATTAGAGATCTCTGTTGGCAAGCACACAAACCAATTCCAGTTATATTATGCAAGCACTGTTTATTTAAGAAGACCGAAAAAATAGATTAACTCATATTAAATCTAACTGAGGAGGGAAGGAGAGAAAAGGGAGAGAAAGGGAGAGAATAGAATAAATATATATATATTCAAAGAAGCACAAAAGAGTAGGAGAATTATATGACATACAACTCTATGACAACGAATTTTAAATTTAAGGTTGAAGGCTTCTTAATGGTCCTGACATTAAGTCTTTAGTAGCTGGCCTATGAGATGTTCCTGGTCCAGGGAATCTTTAGGGAAGAGCCCAAGTGGAAAGGGTCAGGGATGTAGCGGAGAGTTCAGGGTTCAGGTCAGTAGCTATATGCCAAGCAGTACAAAAGTATTTCAATATTTTAACAACCACTACAGCTATACTAGTGCAAACAAGCCATCAGCCTTGTTTATCTCTATATCTATATATTCTATATTTACTATTTTTTTTCTTTATGAGGTCTCTGTTCTTTTTGTTTGTCAGAAGCATGTTTCAAAAATTTTTCTTAGGAGGAAATCGGATATATAGATTATTATAAGAATTCTTAAATTTCTCAAAAGTTTAGATAGATAGATGATAGATGATAAACATAGATATGTATTTTTCAAATAATATCTTTCCTGAATTTAGGACACTCTTGCTGCAATCATTTTTATAAAATGATATGTAGATATATTTCTTCTGCCTTCTAAAAGCAAATTTTGCAGTTGAGGTACCTTATTTTTTTTGTACCTTATTTTTTTGGTACCTTATTTTTTTTGACCTGGAAGTTTGTGCATGTGTGTGTGTATACATACATATATATGATGAGTAAATAAAAAAAAAAAGTGTGTGTGTGTGTGTGTGTGTGTGTGTGTGTGTGTATACTGAGAGACTATGGATTTTACTAGTGTGTTTTTTCTGATTAGTCTAGACGAGAACTCTAAACATGTTTTGTCTGAAAAATGGACTTTTTTCTTCAGAGTTCTTTCCTCTGTTATCTGTTTATTCATTGTCTTTACTCTCTTTGTTCTTTCTTCTACTTCTGAAATTCATATATTAATATGGTAAAACTCTAGGTTCTCCAGGGCTCTTATCTTCTGCCTAATTATTTTCAGCTCCTTTATATTTTACTCAGCGTTTTGAGAGATTGCTGGCACTTGATCACTTAGACAACGAACTGACAGTTCAATAATGACCAGCCTGTTCTTTGATTAATCTACAAAGTGTCTAATTATGAAACAATGTTTAATAGTGCAAGAAAGTCTCTTTCCTGCTGTCCTTGAATTCCCATGGATTCATTCATTAATTTATTTTTTAAATTCATTTTCCATCTGTCTTCTAGCAATTCCATTTCATTGGTTCTGATTATTTTTCTTTGTCTTTTTTGACCTATGCATTCCCAATCCTACTCTATTATATATGAGCAATGATTTTTCTCAGCCCACTGGTCTAAGTAATGGTTATTGGAATAATCTAAATGGTGATGAAAAGCCACATACACTTTCCCCACAGACTTGCAGTGTGAAGGCCAAACATTTCCCTGATGGTGGCGATCATCTTTCATATGCTTATTTTTTATTAGTTTATTCTCTTTTGTGAATTTCTATCTATTTTCATATTGGATTGTTTGGGTTTTTTACTGATGAATTTTGAGGGTTTTTTATATTCTAAAGACTAGTCCTCTATTGGATATGTGGTTTATAAATACTTTTCTCCCAGTCTACAAGTTGTCTTTTCATCCTCTTAACAATGTTTTTCACAGAGCAAAAGTATTCACTTTTGATAAAATCCAATTTACTTATATTTTTTTACTTTAATGGATCATGTTTTTGGTGTCATGACTAACAATTTTGCCTAAACTCTAGTTGCTGTGGAGTTTCTCCCATAATTTTTCTTTTAATTTTATATTTAAATCCATAATCCAGTTTGAGTGAGTTTTGGTATCTGATGGGAGGCTTAGGTGAAGATTCACTTTTTTTAAAGAACTGACTTTATTTATTTAGAGCAATTAAAGGTTAACAGCATTTATTACTCTCAGTTGATGATCTTGCTTTCCAATTCACTGAAAAATTGAAGGAATTAGAAATTTAATCAACTTCTCATGATTCCTAACTCATCTACATATCTAACATCTATATCCTTATGCCGTGCATTCCATCATGTTACCACAGATTAACTATCCGCATTCCTTTCTAAAAGCCTTTCCCCCATCCTCTCGTTTACACAAGGATAACGTTCTAGCAATATCCCCCTCTCTCAAACATTATCAGTTTTCTCTATCAACTGAATTATTCATAGTAGCATTTGAATATGTTATTTCTTCCACATTAAAAATATATCTTAAACATACTGTTCTCTTAAACTATTTATTTGCTCCCTTTCTCATCAAAAGTACTTCAAAGTGTTGATTTTAGTCATTGTCTCCATTTCGTCTTTCTCTTTTGTCTTATACTAATCAGTGTTTTCTCATTATTGTGTTGAAATAGTTTTGAAATCCAGTGTTCAAATCTCAGTCCCTATCTTTTTAGAATACCAGTTTACACAATTGATCCCTCTCTCCTTCTAGAAACACAATCGTGACTTGGCCTCCGGTCTAGGTTTTCCTCCTACTCCACGGGTTGCTCCTTCTTGGCCTCTTTGCTCTTTTTCTCTTTTCCCTGGCTTTTGCAACATAGTGCCCCAAGATTTTCAAAGCTAAATCAAGTCAGAGATATTCACTTTCCTTCAATAACCATCTCAGGGCCTCCTTATCAGCACCATCTTCAAGTCTCTTGTGCCCTCTACCAGGAACGAGTCCACTTTCACTCAGAGACTCTTCTGCGTCCTATCAGAGATGCTCTGTACAGATTTGGACCATGGCCCAGAACACTCACAGTGCTTCTTTGCCACATCAGAGAAAAGATTCCCCCTTAAGATGTGAGGGTTTGGGGCGGGGGACAATGAGCAGGTAATCCAGACGGCAACTCCAAAGCATCTGTAATTGGTGGACTGGAGAGTAGTAAAATTCTCCCTAGGTACTTGGGGAGTGTGTGTGTGTGTGTGTGTGTGTGTGTGTGTGTGCGTGCACGCGTATGATCTTGAAAGAACAATTTGTAGCCAAGGTGAAGAGTGACAAAAGATGAATGGCTAGAATTGGGGTTTGCTTTAAAGTGTCCTGTAGCTAGGGTGCCTACCTTCCTTACTCAAGAGAGAACACGTCAGCGTTAAGTAATAATTCTTCTTAGACCTGCACACGATTTGTTCTCACACTTAGTGGTTTCTTGGCAAGGGTCCCTAATAACAATTTATTATTTTTTTCCATTTTTCATTTTTGCCTTTATTAGTTTCCTGTAGTGTTTCTCTCTGTACTTCTTTTTACTTTATTAAAGCTCATCTGTGAAAATTATCTTACACTAAAGAACATAAATAAACTTTTATTTAGCAAGCTGAGGATGAAGGATATGTAGCCAAGACAACTGAGCTCATTAAGCACCAATGTCACTAAGGCTCTCTCACTCATTACTCATTTATTTCAATGATTGCTTTAATAGAAGAGGAGGCACCACTTCTCCCCTGGATCATCAAATCATTCCCTTTGGGTGTCACAAAAGATAGAAGATGGGACCAGGCAGGACTCTGAGCCTTGGAAACATAATGGGAGTGAAAGTATTAATCGACAGATCCAGATTTGTGAATTAGTTCTCTCTCCCTTCTCTTTCTTTCTCCCTCTATAAAGGGAGCAGAAAGAGGTGATAAGAGGCATTGAGTTTAAGAGCTTCTCACAAATGGAAGTTTTATGCTCAACATTCTTCGATGGGAACAAGTTCAGGAGATCCAGAAAGCGGCATTTACCATTTGTTGTACAGTAGTTTATTTCCACTATAAATCTGTGTTTACAAAGTCAGCTCAATGTGATTCTTCCATTGGAATTGCTAGAAGGATCTTTTGCTCCAAATAAAAGAAAAAAACTTGTGGTACATTTCATCGCAAGTTTTGTTTGCTTATTCTAGCAGGAAACATGTAGAAACTGATGTTCAGAATCTGAGTCAGGTTAAGAGAGTCTGCAAGCCTCTTCTATTACCACATGGCAGCAGATTCTGTATTTTCATAAATTAATAGATTTTCTGTTATGGAATCATGTGAAAAAGGGCTGGAGGAATTTTTTACTTACTTGGATGGAATGTTTGAAGTGGACTTTCTTAAAATATAGACCACGTGGCATATACAGAATTCACTTTGGTGGACTTTGTAAGTTGCGGGGAGGGGGTGACACGTCCATGGTTGGATCATCATCCTAGAGCAGCTGGTTTGCAGTGGAGCCATTTCTCACTAGAACGGCAATATGACAGGTGCTTCAAGGTGAGAAGCTCCAAGCAGTTATTTATTTTAGGACAGCTAATGATTCCCCTGGTAATGACTCTGATGAAGATATCTAGTAACGCCCTAATTACTAACATTCTCTCAGCTGTTACTATGTGTCAGGCACAATCCTAAGACTTTACTTGTGCTATGTCATCAAATCCTCAAAATCATTCATTTGTTAGGTATTATTGTTATTCACCCCACCTCATTTCCCAGGTGAGAAAAAAGGACTAATCAAAAGGTCATACAACTAGTAGGCAGCAGTGCCTGGAGTAGACATCACTGCTTAACTTGAAAGCTGTTGCACTTGACAACTGCCCTCTAAGAAGCTAAAAGTCAGAAGCACAATCTCCAGCAATTTACCCCTGGTAAAAGGAGGTAATGTACAAATCAACAAAGCCTCTGGTTGAGAAAGAGAGAAGCAGAGCAGTCTGTCCCTGAAGTTCGAGGGTTAGAGACTGGAAAGATGAGAGGAAACCCATCACTGAGCAATCAGAGTCAGCAAGCGCATCGGTAAGAACCTGGGACACCACTTCAACCTTCCATGTTGTTTGGGCATCAAAATGCAATGGAAAGTCCCCTTGAATCGGCAGTAGAAGCCCGTACCGCCTTGTTACCAGACTTTCTTTTTCCCCTCTCTATGGTAAGGGTGGTAAGAGGGAAGAAAAGAATGGCTAGAATTTCATTGATTTTCCAAGGCAGGGTGGTAACTGACCCTTCTCAGTGGTGACTTCATGGGGACATTAGAAGAAAATTTAAGCCAGGTAAAACCATGTGTGAGGTAAAACTGTGGGATTCTGTTACTAAAGAAAGCCAGGCAGTCAGGGCCCAGCAGTTGCAGAAATCACCCTGGGTGTCCCTCGGCCCACATGAAGAACCACTTAAATCAATGGATCCTGAAGGCACCAGAGTGAGATGCTTAAATTGTTGCTGAAGAAAAAGCAGAGGTGGGCTTTATTTGATTTTTCTGGGTATAAAATGAATACATATTTATCCTGGAAATTTTTGAATTCACAGAAGTGTGTAAAGAAATATAAATCACTCATACTGCCACCCTTCAGAGGCAGTCACGGTTAGCTGACGTAACTTTTTCATACCTTCCATCTACTGCTAATTTCAGGCCTCGAAAGACCCACTAAAGACTGAGATGTCCTAGAGGAGACAATTTATAATTTCATGTGCCGAAAGTGTATAAGGTAATCCTCCTTTCCCTTCTTCCCAGGCTCTGAACAACCATTTCTTCCTGTGATGGACAACTTGATTAAGGAAGTCTATGCTCAGAGTAAATCTGACATGTTATTGGGGCAAAGGATTTTTCTGTAGCCATTTAAGATAAGATTGACTGGAGATACAAAAAGATGTGCTGTTCTAGGGTAGCCAGAGCAAGATCTTCCGATAGCAATTTCTTTGTTAGCTTCATGCTAATCTCAACGAAGTACTCAAGGGAAGGAAATTAGTTGGCAAACCACCTGCTTATCAAACCTTTTCCTATTTTAGGGCTGTCACCCTTTGAAGGAAGATAGTGGGGGAAATGGTGCCACTTCCCATTACAGAAGCTTCTGAGGCACAGAAGGTTCTTTCTCAAGACTTTATTACTTAGTGCTGGTGAAGAGTCATTCTCCAACCTCTCAAAATTGAAACTAGAATGATATGAGATCAGAGACAACTTTCACCAACTTTTGCACTCCATTATTGTACAGGGCGTCTGTGTTTCTGGTGGGTGCAATAATAACTGTACATGTGAGCATGTGCATACAGAAATACATCTCTTTGATGTGTTCATTTCACAGCAAATATTCACTGAACATTATCTAAGTGCCAGTGGCTATTTTAGTTGCTGCTGCTTATAGTAATGAAAATACCACCTCTGCCCGGATACTCTTACATTTTAGTAAGGCACACAGACAATAAACAAATAAATAATATCTAATATAATTCAAAAGATTGCTTAGCATGATGAAAGAAAGTAAAAAAAAAAAGCGTAACATAGATGTGAGATGTTTTTTATTTTACACAGAATAATTAGATAAAACTCTCTAAGAAGTTGTCTTTGAGCAGAGATTTGATTAAAATGAGGGAGAGCAAGACCATGGATGACTGGGGAAAAAAAAAAAGGAAAGAGTAAGTGCAAAAGCCTTGGGAAGGGGGAGGTAGTGAAGATGTGTGGCCTCTAAAACAGCACAGAGAGGCCTTTGTGGCTAGAGTGAGTAAGGGGAAGGGGACGTGAAAGGAAAGAACTTAGAGATAGATGAAGAGAGCCTTAAACACCCGGAAAGACATCATTCTGATAAAATCACTACCTTGTTTCTTCCCCTTCTGCAGTCCTGAAGCCTGAATTCCTCTGCAGGGCACCCCCCTTCTTTGATAATCTGCACACCACTCACTAGTCAGCTCCAACCTCTGGCTCTTCATATGTTCTCTTTCCTTTAGTCATACTGAGCTATCCAGGCACCCAACACCCCAGGTTCTTCCTTGCTTCTCTGCCTTTGCATAAGCATTATATTCAACCTCAAATGCTTTTCTCCACATTGACCTGGTGAATTACAATCTGAGAAAAAAAAATACCTTTTATGTGAAGCTTTTCCTGGCTTACACAGGAAACCGCACCCAACTTTATGCCACTTCTATTTCTAGCATATCTTATAGCTGCTCTGTGGTCATTACTTGTCTGCATTACTGCTTCCCACATAAGATGAACTTTGTGCAGTCATGAATGAGGTCTTTATATTTAGATCCCTAATGTTTAGCACAAGGCTACATGCATGGTGATAATAATAATAAAAATAATAATAATAATAATATACATGAAGAAATGAACTTGTGTGTGCCTAAAATCAAAGAAAAGTTGACCGAGTTCTGAGTTTGTTTTACTTCAGGCTAGTGATACAAAAAGTCATCATAAAATGGATGTTTCTTTCATTTTCATTCAGCCAAGAAGACAATTTTTCTGAACTTTTCTAATGGAAAACTGCAAGTGAATGTCAAGAATGTTCTATGCATGGAAAATGTAATAACTACATAATACACCTGTCAAAATGGTGTTTAAAATAAAATGCTAACAGACCCATATAACTGAAGAGGTTTTGTGGGAGTTGCTATTATAAAGCAGTTTTTAATGCTCTGCGCAGAAAATTATCACCTACGTGAAACTTTTAGAGCAACTGTGATTTAGAGTTGGAAACTCTACTTGACATTACCAGTAAGCCATTTCAAACATTCCATATGTCTGATCGCTGCTTTGCAAATCTACAGAATGGGCCAACTCATTAGCTCAGGGCTAAATGGGGAGAGAATGAATAACATTACAGAGTAAAGGTTTTCTTTAAGCATTGCTCTTTATTTAGGGTACACAGAATGTTAAATATATGAAATTAATATGTGCCTAATATTTAGAAATAACAAACGATCTTCAATATGACTGGATTAAGTTGGAAGTAAAATGCCCTTATGTAAGGAGAGATATTAAAAAATCAAAGGCAGTCTGAGAAAATAAAGATATTTTCCAGTCCTATTTATTCACATCCAACTTCTCTTCTTTGGTCACAATTGCTCTAGGTGCCTCTCTCTCTCTGGCCTGGGCAGGGACAGGGTTATGCCCGTTTCTCAGGTCCCAGCAGCAAGGCTGACAGAGGAAATGCCACAGGTCAACCTGTGGTGGGCACTGAAATCATGGATGTGGGCAGATCCAATCCAAGGGTAGAAATCAAATTCAGCAATTTGGAGATGGAAGTCTAACAAAACGGAGGAACCCAAAGAGGGGTTGGCACAGAGTTCCACAGCCAGGAGAAGTTGGGGGAAGGAGAAGAAGCGGAGAGAAGAGAAAGGATGAGGAAACACAACTAACACTTAGTCTGTGCTTGCCACGTTGTCAGGCACTACGTCAAGTACCAGAGGCAGAGAGCAGACAGTTAGCCAACAGCATTCTGGCACCTATCCAGAGTAGGCTTGATTATCTGTTGAAGTGATTACCTGGCACAGGTGGTTTGGTTCAGAGGAGAATCTGTTAATGGTAACATAGATAGTCATTATTTGCCATGATTTAATAGCCCTTGGATTCTCTTCTTACCACTGATATTTCCCCTTCTCTGCATTTTTGGTCCGTCAGTTTAATTGTAGACCACTATACCATAACCATTAACCTTCGGGTTTTCTCTGAATATACCTTCTTTCTAATTGGCTGAGAAGGCTCTCATTTCTCAAACAGGATGTCTCTTGACAATGTGCAGATCTTTAGCCGTTCTCTCTAATCGACTGCATGTAGTAATCACCATTTCGAAGTCCCACCCTCGCTCAAACTTAGTATAGTCTCCACATTACTTTCAAAGGAACTTCTCAAGTTATTAATGAAATTATAAATTCTATAGAGATATTTTAGATATATTATGTGTATTAATTTGTTCACTCTTCTTGGATTCTAGGATAGTTGATTCTAGGGTTTGTCTTTTTCTACATGGTGTTTCTTAGAACATCTAGTACAGTGCTTGGTACATGAAGGAACCTATCACATGTTTAGTTTATTGAAGCAAAATCAATTGAGTAAATATGAAGCAACTGAATAGTTAAGAAAATACGATTTGGTTAAAATATTTGGGGTTATTCAAACACTGTCTCTAGCAATATATTTAACGCTGGAGTCTGTATGCTCATGCATTGTTTTCGAAATATCATGGAACATAAAATGCAGCATATATTTTGTTGAGTAAAATATATACCTACACATATATGAAAAGATACAATGAATTAAATGCAGTATCATTTGTAGCACCAAGTATAAATCACAAAAATATTCACTAATGAAGGCTGATAAAAGAAATTGTGCTACATCAACAAAACAATATATCACATTAAATACTCTGTGTGTGTGTGTGTATTATCATCATCCTGCTTGGGTTTATTGGAAGAAGACATACCGCACAAGAAATTGGGAGAAGATAAGGATGACAGCCAGGGTTAGGCTTAGGGTTTGGGGCAGGAGCTGGAAAGCTAAGCATACAAAGAAGATTAAATTTTCACTGCATACTCTCTCCGACAACTGAATTTTTATTAGATGGTTATATTAGCCTAAAAACCCAAACCAAACAAAAAACCCAACTCCAGCTGAGTTCAACAAAATCAAAACTATTAAAACTACAGAGAGATCCAGTGCAACAAGGCTTAATATTCAAATAAAATCAGAGTTAATTTTAGAATAGGACTTCTTTTAGGGAGATATAACATGACATTCTGGTTCAAGAGATCAAAGTCAATATCCTGGAATCGCTGGACCTTTTTATAATGGCTTTCCTGTTCTTTTTGGCTCACATGATGATGAAGTGTCTGTTTGGATATTCTGCTCATTTTTCTAATTGAGTAATTCATTTTCCTGTTATTCAGTTATAAGACTTTTTTATGTAGTTTTGATGCAAGTTATTTATAAGATGTGTGACTTGCAAACATATTATCCCAGTCTGTATATCGTCTTTATATTCTCTTAAGGTATCATTTGAAGAGCCAAAGTCTTTCCTTTTGAAAAATTATAATTTATCATTTTTTCTTTTATCGGTCATGTCTCTGATGTTGTGTCTAAAAATTCACTGCCAAACCTGAGGTCACACAAATTTTCCCCTTTTTTCTTCTGTGAGTTTTCTAACTTCATGTTTTATATTCAAGTCTATAATCCCCTGTTAGTTCATCTTTGGATGAGATATAAAGTAAGTGTAAAGGTTTTTTCTTTCTTTTTTTTTTTTTGCATATAGACATCTAATTATATCAGCACTATTTTTTTTTTAAGTTTTCCTTTCTCTATTAAATTGCCTTTGATCTTGTATCAAAAAATCAGTTGATTCTATTTTTGTGGGTACATTTTTTGGCTCTCCCTTCTGTTCTACTCACCAGTGTGTCCGTCCTCTCTCCAACATGACACTGTCTTGATTTCTGTACTTGACAATAAATCTTGAAGCCAGGTAATTTGAATTCACCGATCTTACTTTTTCTTTTTCAGAACGGCTTTAACTATTCTACATCCTTTGCCTTACCGTGTAACCTTTAGGACAACTTGTAACTATCTACAAAAAGTTTGTTACAATTTTGATTGAGATTTTGTTGAATCTACAAATCAAATTAGAGAGAACTGGCATCTTAACAATATCGGGTATTCAATTTATGACCATAACATCTCTCCCCACTTATTTAGATTTTTGATTTTTTTAAATTACTGTTTTGTGCAGTTTTTAGCATAAAGATTCTGCATGTTTTGATATATTTATATTTAAATATTATTTTGGCACTATTGTGATTAATATTGTTCTTTTTTCCAATTTCAAGTTCCAATTGCATATTGTTGGTGTACAGGACAATTGATTTTTATGTAGTTACCTGGTATCCCATACCCCACTCATGATAATCTCACTTATTAGTTCCAGGAATATTTGTAGATTCTTTGGGATTTTCTACATAGGCATTCCAGCTGTTTCTAAGCACAAAAGGTATTATTTCTTCCTTTCTACTATTTCTTTTTCTTTCATTGTTGCACTAATTAGGTCTTCTCATTTGATATTAAGTGGTGTGAGAAGACTTCCCGACCTTACTTCTGATCTTTGGGAGAAAGATCATTATGTATGATCATCAACAAGTATGAACAAAGAGGTAGATTTTTTGTGTGTATGATCTTTAGCAGATTAGGGATATTATCTTCTATTCCATTTGTTGAGAGTATTTATCATGAATGGATATTAAATTTGGTGAATAGTCTTATTTCTATAACTATTAAAATGATAGTAAGATTTTATTATTTAGCCTCCTAATACAACTCGATGATTGGATTTTTAATGTTGAACCAGCCTTGTATTTCTGGGATGAACCCCATTTTGTCGTGATCTTTATCTTTTTTATATACTGTTGGATTTGATTTGCTGACATTTTGTCAAGAATTTTTGAGTCTATTTTGATGAGGGATACTGAGCTAGTTTTATTGTAATGTCATAATCTGGTTACAGTTTTAAGTTAATGCTGAACTCATATAATAAGTAGAGAACTGTTCCTTCTTTTTTGATTTTATAAAAGAAGTTTTGTAGAAATCTTATTATTTGTTCCTTATATGTTGGTTATAATTCACCAGTGAAACATTCTGAATCTGCTAGCCTTTTCCTTTCTTCTGAAATATTTCTATCAAAAATTTAAATTTTAATAAATATAGAGCTATTTAAGTTATTTATTTCTTCATGAGTGGGAATAAGTAGTTTGTATTTTTCAAAAATATTGGTACATATCATCTCAGTTTGAAATTTATGGGCATAAATTTTTTTTTTAGTATTCTTTTCTTATTCTTTTAAGGGCTTTGGGATCAATAGAAATATCCCCTCTTTCATTTCTACATTGGTAATTTATTACTTCTCTTTTTTATCTTTGGACAGACATGCTAAAGATTTATCAATTTTATTGATCTTTCCAGAAAGCTTTTCAAAGTTTTTGGCTTAATTGATATTCTCTATTGATTTTCTGTTTTTATTTTCATTAATTTTTTATACTTCTGCTTCATGTTTAATTAGCTCATATTTCTCTAGTTTCTAAAGGTTGAAGCTTAGACTACTGGTTTTAGATCTTTCTTATTTTCTAATATAAACTAATGCTATCATTTTCCCTCTAAGCCCCGCTTTAGCTGTTTCTCACAAATTTCGATATGCTATGCTTTCATTTTATTAAGATAATACTTTAAAAATTTTCCTTGTGATTTCTTTTTAGGTTACTTAGAAGTATGTGTTTAATTCCCAAATATTTGGAAATGATTTTAGGTATCTTTTGTTATTGATTCCTGGTTTAATTTTGTGATGATTCAAGAAAAAATATAAACTTAAATTGTTTAATACATATACATATTTAATTTGTTAAGGCTTATTTTATGACTCAAAGTATGATCTGGCTTAGTGCATGTTTCATGTGTACTTGAGAAGAATGTGTGTCCTGCTATTTTTTTTTTTTTTTTGGTGGAGTGCCCTATAAAAATCAATTAGGTCAAATTGGTTGATAGTTCCAGCTATTTATACCCTTATTGATTTTCTTGTTTATTCTACCAATTCTTGAGAGAGAAGTGTTGAAGTCTCCAGGTATAATTGTGATTTTTCTATTTCTCCTTTAAAATCTATCAGTTTTCATAGTGTGAAGTTCTGTTAATAACTGCACAGAATATTTATTTAAAAAAAAAGTCAGATGTTTATATGATAGTTCCAATTCAAATTTCAAGTTAAAGCGTTTTGGCTCCAGTTATTTAAATTTATATTCATTAACTTTCTTCTTGTTTTGACTGAAAATCATGTTTTCTGAAACACATTAAGAGTATTAAAGTTTGTACTCAACGATAAGTGTAACTGTCATTTCATATATAGTTAAGAGGCATCTTAAATTATTTTTCTGTAAACTTTTTATTCATATATGTTGTCCAGTTTTCTTTTAGTCTTCTTCTTCTTAAGTTTTAAGAGTTCTTTATACATTAGAGATGTTCAACCTTTTTTTTTCTGTTATTGAGTCCCGTATCGATTTTCCCAATATTTTAATTTTAGGGTATTGTCAATGCTTTTTTAGTTGTAAATGCTTTGCGATGTAATTGAAATCACCAATATTTTCTTTTACTGCTTCTCAATTTTGAATCATAGTGAAATTTACCATGCCTCCATTTTATATGAAATTCATCCATTCTTTTCCAGTAACTTTATAGCCTTTTAAAAAACATTTAGCTCTCTCAACTATTTGTAATTTGTGTATGGTGTTTTGCACAAAAATGTTATCTGTTTTTCAAATAGCTATCCAATTTTCCAGTATCATATATTAAAAAGTCCACTATTCCTTGCTAATTTGAGATGCCATCTTCGTCATATGTTGAGATTTCATATGCCCTTGTATGTAATTCAGAGCTTTACCTTTGTTCGATTAGTCTGTATGTCTATTCTTGAGCTAATACTATACTGTTTTAGTTATAGAGGCATTATAATTTGGTAGGACTATTTCTCAAATTGCTCTTATCTTTCAGGATTTTTCTATTTATTCATGCCTTCAAGAGTAAAATTGTCTTCAAACTGTCTAGGTACAAAAGCAATGTATGTATTTTTTGTGATCTCATTAAAATTTTAAATTTACTTAAGAAGAACTGACATCTCTCTAACCTTAAACATATTACTTTTCTATTTGTTCAAGTCAAATTTTTATAATGGATACTTTTTTTAAAGTATATCTCAAACCTAGACATGTATTTAAAATGTATATGTATAAGTCCCTAAAATGTTTAAGCATATGTCTAGGTTTATTTGTTATTTGTGTTTTTGGTTAGGGGACATTAAAGATAACTCTGGCCTCTTTAAATTAGTAGGCAATGCTAATTCTCTCTCCTGGTCCCCCACCATAGAAGCCTCCCTACTTTCAAGCTTCTCCAAAAAATCTACTATTACTCTAAGACCACCATTTCATCCCCTGCAATTCTGAAATCTCATTCATACACACTAATGACAACCTGGATGGTGGCTTACTCAGTGCAAGTTGGAATCTACAGGATTCTTTCTTGAGTATATGCATTGGGAGCTGGCTGAACTGCTATGAAATATAAAAAGAGAGAGATTGACATGTAAACTTAATAAGGTGAGTTCAAGAAGTTGTAACTTGGCTTTTGAAGCTCTGAGAATGTCAGCAGCCCTACTCTTCATTTAACTTCAAGCACTTCTTTCTCACCTTGTAGACTGCATCTCTCCTGGGCGTACATTATGTCAGCAGAACATCCTGACATAAATTTTCCTTCACTTAAGTTCACAGGCGGTGTTCAGGAAAACTACCATTAGGAATCATAACAGTGAAAGCTAAAGCAGGTGGGGTGCAGAGGGGTGGGGACGGCAATTACCAACGGAAGTGAAGGCATTGTTCTGATGCTGTGAAAGGTGCTTTCAAGTGTATTAGTGATATTTTTGCGAAAGCTACCTTATCAATTCATTCAAAACAAAACAGCTATTATGTGGAAATTGTGACGCAGAAGAAAAGAACATAATGATCCTTTTGTTACAAACATCTGGGCAAATAAGTCAGGATTCAATCAGGGTTCCTTGAAAGAAATGGTAAGTGTCAGAATTAATGGGCCTTTTGGAAATATTTCTGAATATTACAAAACTATTGGAATTATCTGAAAATAGCTATTATTTCTTCTTATGTAGTTTTTCTCCATTTCCCTATACTAATAAGTGTCCCTAAAAATTAAATATCTGTTTCAATTCACCTTATTTCTAATTAACACTAAGCCACCAATTATTAAATAGTAGAGCAGAAAAAAATGGTCACCAAAAATAATAATACATGTGATTATTTTCTATTTCTATGTTAGGTAATAACTGAAGATACTTGCTGCAAATATTTTTTGCATAAACTCTCATGCAGATACAGAATAATATTCATGCATTTTCAGATTTTTGAATATTGATCATGTCTTGGTTATATTAATAATGTGCCAAGAAGCAACAATAATGTGGGTTGTGATATCAGGCAAACTATTTAGCCTTTCTGGGTAATGGGGAAAATAATAAAAACATTGTAGTGGCTATTAAATAAGATAATATATATCCTAAATGGATACCTCTATGCCCAATAAACAATAGGTTTTAGACGAGCGATTGTTTGCCACCTGCACCATACTTGTGCTACTTTTCCCTTCCTCAATCTCTCCACCCACTTAGAGAAGTATTGGTTTATATAAGAAGTCCATAAATACATGAATGAATAGAAAGATACTGGTGTGGCCTCTGGCCTAATTGAGGTTTAAATACTCCCAAAATCTGAAAACCACTGCTCAACACCTACTTCCCATAATTACAAAAACTCAGATCATGTCTTAGGTTCAGGCTTCACTAAGATGGAACACAGCCAATAGCCTCTAAGTTGGATGGATGTTGATGTTGGAACAAACATTTAGAGTAGAACGAATTCATTATGTTGTCTTCTTTCCAAGATCACACGGAAACTGTCTGGAATTCTCATTGTTTATTCCATCATTTATCTCAAGCTCCTAAATGTGGCACACTTTCTCTGTTTTGCATTTGGCTGTGGGAGGAAAGAACCAGTTATTGAAAACATACTAGTCATAGGCATTATATAAAGCACTTAACATGCATTTTCTTCTAATTTCATAAACTCTATGATGTTGGTACTATTCCTTATATTTTAGGTGAGAAAACTGAGACAACTTGAGACTATTTTTAAAAATCTCATGAAAAGTAAACAGCACATTCAAGTACTGGAGTTTCTAACTCCAATACAGGAAATCATTTCACTACACTCCATGCTGCAGGTTTTAGGGGCTGGGCTCACTAGGAAACCCTTGGCAATGACCTAAGAACCACACAGCCTTAAGACAGAAACAGGTAGTCATTAGCTTCCCTTTTAATGATCCTTAAATTCTCCAAAGAGGATCATTATAAATGGCTCCTTAGTTTTGTCCTCTGCCTTCTTCTTTCTATTATTGAAAGGACTCAAAATCTCAGACTACTGGGTCTAGCTGTACTTACAATTTGTATAACCAAAGGAAGCCATTTTATTTCTCATGACCCCAGTTTCCTCAACAGAAATGAGATTGGACAATATGATGACCCAGATATTTTTCAGTTTTGAACAGATTTTATTTCTATTATGTCGAATAAAAGTCATTTCTATCTTTTCCTTAGGCTTCATTTTGAAACCTTTTATTCATATTTAAGACTCTCCTTGCAATCTTCAACAAATTATATACCCATCTCTATATATATGTATCTAGAAATGCAGTCAGTGTTTTATTGACTTGGTCAGAAACTACTTACCCAGAGAGGCAGATCAATACACCACGATGGTTGAAAGTCTATAACAGGATGGTGAAAACAGTGTATGACATTACTTAAGGCATAGGGAGGAAAAGATGAATATAAAGGGTTTGAAATTCTATTTAATTTTTATCTTCATATTCAAAGCCTTGCAGACTACTGGATAAATCCTTCTAAGCCCCCAAATTCTTACTATTAAAAATAATTTTTGGTGGAAGAGGATTTAAAATTAGGATATAGTGAAATTTTTGTAAGTGAACTAACATTCATTGAAGAATTACCACATTCTTGTTTCTAATATGTCCATCTGCATTATTGTTTGATTTAAAACTCAAGATATGATGAATGGAGATCATTAAATATCTCCAGTGTAGGAATGAAATCACTAAGACTTAGAAAGTTAAAGACTTTGCTATTCATTCCATAACTAGTAAGTCACGCACTTAGAATTTGAAATTGATTCTGTCTAGATCCAGAGACCAAGATCTGCCATTAACAAAACAATGATTATGATTTTGATATTAAGGAAAACAAGGTTATCACAGCTTTCTTTCTTAAAGTAGCACTGTATCAACCCTGTGACCTAAAACTTCCTAGTTCTTGATCTGCAGGATCATATCTACTTTTATAATATTTGGTAACTAAAAAGGAAAATTAAATGCCACTTTGAAAATGGCTGATACAATTTATTGAAGGAGGATTTAATATAGAGAAAATACTAACGAGTTATACATTGATAAAAGTTGATAAAAGTCCTCTTGAGTGATGTTAGAAGGCCTTATTAGGTACTTGGCCCAATAAGCCCTCAAGACTTGCTAATGCAGGCTATTTGTTTGTGATTTTGTTTGTTTTGTTATAGCCCAAAGACATCTAAGTTTTCCCTTCTAAAGCTCCTAGACTAGGCTTCTGAGCAAAGGCAAAGGAATGATCATGACACGTTGGCAGCTACAGGAATACAGCACAACCAACATGAGGAAAGAAGGGAGAATGGAATTTCCTCAAGAGGCTTATGTTTTCCAATGACTACTTTAAGATAACATGGATAAATGCTCATTATATGGGATTTCAGGCCATGGAAATTGGTTTTAGTAGGGGGAGAAAAAAGAAAGTTTATAAACATGTATTGATTTCTTCTTGTGTGCCAGGTATTGTATAGATATATCTTTACACAATCAATGCCCCAACTCTTTGAGGTGTCCTCATTTTACGAGTGACAAAAACTATAGTGCTGAGTGGTACACTCACTTTCTCAAGGTGAAGTACAAATGTAAATTTTAGCATGTCTGATGTGATGATCTTTAAGTTCTTTGAAGATTAATTTTACAATGACCCTTTGGTTTTTTTCTTTTTCTTTCCTTCTATTTCTTCTTCCTCCTCTCTATCACTAAAAAAAAAAAAACAAAACTGATTAATTTGTCATTACCAGTTTTAAAAAGAGATTTAAAAAAAAAGCTTTAATAATTTTTATTAGAAAAGCAGCATACAATTTCAATGAATACTTAGATGAAATACAATTTCAATAAAGACTAAGTAAATCTTCACCTATCCCAGGGCCTTTCCCAACTTTATCTGATTTACCCTGATTTTTTGTCTCAGAACAGAACTTATTAGAGTGCAGAATTCTGTCTATACACAGAACATAAGCCACATTGCTGAGGTGTTGAGTTTATTTCAATACCATAATTACTTGCTGGAGAGTAATTAACATGATGGATGCCATAGAATTTTTAGAACCATCGTCCAATCCTGATCACTTTCTCACAGCAACATTCTCTGACATGTATACTCACCTTTCAAGTTTAAAAATTGCAATATCAGTTGACTTAAAAGGACCATATTCAGGAATAGTTCTGAAAGAGGGAGCACAAAAAGTGAAATGATGATTATTATTACCTGACCTCTAAAACAACAGATGCCCCGTGGTTTCTTACATGCCACTTGAATTGGGGATCAGAAATATTTCCCTGACAGAATGATGTGCTTCCTTCTCCATTATTGAGAGGAGGGCTGGGTGCTGCAATATAGTGTACATTCTCAGCTGTAGCAAACATTTTAGAATCTGTCATTGTTTTAAAATACTAACAAGGAGGTATGACTGTTTTCTTATAGCGATGAATAATTCATTGACTAGTTCAGGTAGTGAAATCACTGAAAACAGCAGGAAAGCTTAATGCCCTGACCTTAAAACAAAATCCTTACCATTGCTGAATACTGTTGTTTTTTAAACATGACACCAGGCAAACTAATTTCCTAAGGATCTTCCTTGTTTTATTCTAACTTACTGACTTCACAGCAAAATTCCAAGTGCCATTTGAAAGACTGAACAAATGCTGAAGTCATTCTTATAATATTGCTCTAGTTCTTAAAATCTGATTACAGATGAGATCTTGCGTTCCTTTCACACACTTATCCTGATGCCTTAACATGATTGACACTCTTGAATATTGAACCAGCGTATCAGAGACTGAAAAATAGATTGGATAACCTTGGGAAGAAACAGGGATCTTGGGCAATAGCTCTGTGTTTCCTTTTAATGTTTTTCTTTAAATTATTGAGATACAATTGACATATAACATTATGTAACTTTAAGGTGTCCAGTATGTTGGTTTGATATTTATATGCTGCAATATGATTACCAATATTGTTAGTGTTAGCTAACATCTCTATCGCATCATATAATTATCATTTCTTTTTTTGTGCTGAGAACAATTAAGTTCTTATGTCTTAGTGATTTTCAAGTTCATAATACAGTACTGTTGAATATAAACACTATGCAGTGCATTAAATCTCTAGGACATTATCTACTTGTTGTGAGTTTGTACCTTAAACATCTCTCCAATACTCCCATCCCTCAGCCCCTGGTAACCAGTATTCTACCCTTTGTTTTTACAAGTTTGGCTTTTTCCACTTTGAAGGTGGCTACTCCATTCTGTTAGAGAGAAAATTCTTGAATTTGATCATAATATACCAGGTTTATAGCTTGCTAGCTATATATCCTTGAGAAAATCAATGTCTCTCTCATCTTGTTTTCTCACCATGTAAAGTAGTAATACTAACACCTGCCTATAAGAGTGTTGTATAGATCAACTGAGAAAAGATAAATAAAAAACTTTGTAAACCATAAATCACCACAGCAATGTCAGTTATATTGTCATTGATTCAAATGAAGAAAGACAGTGAAATTAAATAAAATTTGGACAATAAGCTCCTCCTATGTTGAGTCTAGGGTATATTTTCATATTATTTTATTCACTCAATACATGAATAACTTATGGTAAAAGATTCAGAGTATATAGAGTAAAATAACGTTTTCTGTAATGAATCTGTTCAGGATTTTTCCCCTTAATGTAACCACTATTAATACTTGAAGATATATTTGCCTCCTCCTCTTTAAGTACGTTCTCAAAATGCCCTTGTTATGTCTGAGACAGACATGGAGAAGTGCTGTAGTTTCACCTCTGTGTGACCCATGTTTGCCGTCTTTCGTACTTGGGACGTTGTCCATCTTTTAGATGTGAGGAAACAGAAATCCTCTGGGTGGAGGTGATGACAAAGAGTGAGTCACTGACAAATCCCGAAACGCCTGTTGTTTGAAGTATGAGGCTATTTTTTTTTTTTCAGGGTAAAGAATTATTTCATTATCTATGATTCACTAATTTTTAGGTTGTCATTAATATATAAGTTTGAGAATCAAGCTGACAGGAAAATAGTGCCAAATCGCTGATGTGGAGCTTGAAAATGCTGCATAATTTGATCGCTCTACTGCTTGCAGGAGACTAAAGCCAAAATGATTACCTCGAATCTGTTGAATACACAGTTTTTATTTTTCGCCAAACTTTGAGATGCTTTTGAATTTTACATTTCCGATGTTGCCTTACTATACTTGAGGTTCTATGACTGAAAATAGCCACAAATTTATTGAGGATTTCGAAAAAATCTATGTCAGATCTTAATTGAAAATTTTTATTTATAGATGCTGAGTAATTTATATTGTTAATATATTTTACTATATTTCACATAATCATAATGATGGCTATACACCAAAACTAATTTTCGTTTTCCGACTGCATTAAAAAATGAGGTATTAGCATCCATGATCTTCAAAACTTGTGCCGTCTTTACCCCTAAAAATAATTTTGTAAAACCATGTACCTATTTCCGTATTTAGAGCTAACATATAAAAATTTTTATTATAAATTTAAGTACTTGTAAAATATGTAATTTCTAGCATATCATAAATACCAATTTTAAAATAAAACTGTTTACATGTACCTAACAGAATCTAAACCTTTGAGCAATTTGATACTGACATTTATTCATTTAAACAAATATCCAAATTCTCATTAGGCATCATTCTTTAATCTTTTGAGCTTATATTTATATTCTACTTAACTCTGGAAAGATGAGGTTCCAGAATAAATTCTTTTCATCAAGAGTCCAAAGGCTCAAACTCTGGCTTTTTCTTTGTAGCCATGCATATTTCGAATACAAACTATTTATGAAAGTTTAAATGAACTTTCATTTAAATGGAAGATTTTTAAAAATTCTGCCATGATACTATGCTAAACTACAACAGGTTACAATTAAGAACATACACACTCATATGTGAAATGTCATAGAAATGACAAATGTTTAGAATTGGCAGGGTTCTCTCAGCTGCTTTGAAAAGGTAAAACTATGTCTGTTTTTCTCCCACATAAGACCATATGTCTTTCACTGTGGTATAAAAGCTGTTAAATTCAAATTGTACTTTTGTTTATTCATTCCACCCTGGCAACAAATATCTAGAAAAGGGAGGAAAATGTTTAAATGATTGATACTGCATTTGCTATCCAAAGCACAAATCAAATTATGACCAAAGAGTACTCAAATCCCTTTCTATCTGAAACACAGATAATAAAGTAAAATGTCAGAAATACTCTTCGGCTTAAACATTTATTTTGAAGATTAAAAATAGGACCTGGCTCTATTGTTTGTGAGAGTCATAAGAATTCTGTTCTCTTAGGGATTGTAGCAGTATGGGCCCACCCATAAAAAGGGAAAAAAGTAGTCTTGGAATCTTTATCTTGAGTATGTAATTTTCTTTTAGGATACTTGTATTAGTGTGTCTTGAATATAGCAAGATAATTTTTCTGTAATATGGGAAGCAGGGTCTGGTACTGTGCAAAAACAGAGGATCTGGATTCAAAATCTGTCTCTGCTACTTGCTATGTGGATTTAGGGAAATTCGTAATCTCAGTTTTCTCATCTATATTATGGGGATGATAATGGTGCCTGACTATCAGAATTGTTGCAAATATTAAATGTGATTATACATGTAAATATTCTTACCATTACACCTGATGTACAGTGTAGTAAGAACTCAATAATTGGTTTGCATTCCAATGATTATATACGAGAAAGTTGGTTAGGGTAAGAAAGATTTGGAAATGTTGTCCAGAGTGGTTATAGTCAAATATGTTTGCAAAATACACATGAGTATATTGAATGCTCTAAAAAGTACTGCACTAAAGAATGCTTTCAAGCTTAATTCAACCCAGCACTTTCCAGTGTTGTTCACCTAGGATAGCTCCTTTCACACCACACCCTAAAACTTCGATGCTAACATCTCATGGAAATTAGAATACTGACAGATACCCCAATACCAATACTGAGAGGTAACCCAAACTATTTCTTGGTGGTGATTTATATTTAAGAAATTTGTTGGTTTTGCTGATTATGTTGGATTCTAAAATAAGGTATATTTTTTATATAATAAAGAAATCTCTGATTATTGTTCAAGTTTTAGAAAATTGGAAATATAAAAGGTAACAATTTGTTGTACTTAGGCTTATCCCCCTCCAAAAAGACCCCCCAAAAGACCAACAAAAAAACACTGTTAACATGAAATATTACTTTCCATATTTTTCTACCACTTAATTTTTTATTAGTATGTTTATTTATACTCACTCTGCATATAAAATCCTGTATACAGCTTTTTCACTTAACATTTTAACAAGTTATTATATATTCTTTTAGCTATTGTGTGTAAAATATTATACTGTTTTCAACTGGGTTGACATGCCATGATTTACTTAACCATTAATTTTTGGTAATGTTTTTATGGTTTTACCAAGGTATGATTCTTATAAACTAATATTAAAATCCCTTAAAATTCTAAAATTTTTAAATTCTAAAGTTTTCTTCCCCATATTTTGGATTACTTATTCACAATAAAATCTTATAATTGGGATTAAAGTATCAAAGTTTTATTTACTAATTGATTTATTTGTTTGTTTATTCAATAGATACTTACTCACTTTTACTTGGGTATCTGTGATGAATATGGTGCCAAGGTTGGGATCTAATGGTATTCAGTCATGGATTTTGTCTTAGAGAATATGTATCATCAGATTTTTAAGACTCTGGCTATATATAGACAAATTGCTTTCCAAAAGCACTGGCCCTATTTGTGCTATAGGTAATAGTAACTAAACTACAGTAGTAATTGTAGAAGCATATAAAAATATAGATAAAATATAGATACAGTTACAGATACTGAACTACAGATATATAAAAATATAGATATAAATCAGTCTGGGAGAGGAAGGTAAGATTATGATGGATGTATGATGTCTCACATTCTCCTTTCATCCCAATTCCTGCTTTCAATAGTACATATGCTCTTCTTATTTATCTAAAAATATGTAAATATCTGAATATCACTGTAAGTTGTCTAATATGAAAATCATTTTTGCATATATTTCACAAAATAGAGACATCAAAAGAGATGTCTTAGATTTTTAACATATTTCAACTGATGCCCCAGTATGATCTAGCTCTAGAGGAAGGTCTCACTTGCCTCTAGGTCTGTGAATTCTCAGGCCCATTTAATTTTTAAAAGTCAATAGCATTCCAGCAAACTTATTCCCTCTCTCCCTCTCCTCTAAATTCGAACCAATTGGTGCCACTGGTAGACTATTTCCTCCACTATTGGCATAGCAACTCCAAGTAGTTTCTCCTTTATCTAGGCTCTCCCCAACTCAGGGACCAGATCAACACTTCTGAAACCTAACTCTGACGCTTTCACTCTCTCAACAAGAACCCTTTCATGGCTCTCCACTAACCCCAGCGGGAAAATGTGAATCCTATTCTTCCAAACCATGCCTCTTTCTCTTTCTTTTCAGGAAACTCTAGTTCCAGTCAAATCCAAATCCTCAGCTCCCAATCTATACCCTTCACTTTTCCACCTCATTCCTTGTTTCATTCTGTCTGGTTGGTCTAGAAAGCCCTATCTCATCTACGTAAGGATAACAGCTATCATGTATTCACTATCTATTTTATTCTAGAAACCAAATAAGTAGTTCCAAATGTTATATCATTTACTTTAATCATCACAACCTCTATTTAACTAATAAAACGGCAACAGGCTTGTTTAAGTGATTTATCTAAATTCACACAATTTACTTAAATTTGGAGTTCTACTAGACTGCAGAGTTCCTGTTCTTTCAACTTCAGTACATTTCATAGTTCCAATATTGCTCGTTTTTAAATCTGAATTACCACCCAATTCATAAAGTCCTTTCTAACTTTCCAATTAGATGTGATTTCTCATTCTCTGTATTCTTGTAAATCTCTGTGTCTCTACCACAGCATTAACTGTGTTATCTTTTAATATATTTAGGTAATATGCTTCCTTTCACTTATTTATCTATTCATATTTTATTAATTTGGGGCCCCCTAAACCAAAAGGACTTTGCTAGACATTTGGTAAATAAAACAAAAGAAACGTGATCATTGTTCTCAAAAAACATACAACTTGGTTGTGAAAACAAACATTAAGTAAACTCAAAATAAATATATAATTATACATTTTAAGTAGTGCTGTGAAACGAAAGCATGGAGCACAATGAGACAATAAGGAAAAATGTTTATGGCGGGGCGCTGGGAGTAGAGATTGTTCAGAGTTTGCCTTGGTGAGGAAGGAAGTAAAATGTCAGGCAATACATCAAGATAAAAAGAAACTTCCCAAGTGAAAAATAGGAGTGCGGAGGAACAACATTCTAAACAGAAGGAAAAGCATAGGCAAAGGTCTGGAAGCAGAGAAAGACTGCTTTCCAAGAATTAAAAGAAGGTCATTCAAGGGTGCAGTATAGTATGTGCAATTGTCTATGAGAATGGAGCCCCACAGGGATTTTGCTGTGGTGCCCTGAGGTCAAAATGCCATGAGTGAAGAAGTACCAGGCATCAGTGTAGAAAGAAAGGCAGGGCCAGATTATTTGATACTCTATAGTACTAAAGAGTTCACTTCTCTTTTAAGTGTAAATGGAAGTCTCACAAGGTTCAATCAGTGACTGCTGTGATCGAATTTCAGATGTTTATGCTTCTAAGAAGGTAAACATTGTGGGTTGATATATCTACGCATACCTAGTTTGTCTTTAATATCTTCTTAACACCACAGTGCCTAATACAATTTTTTGAGGATATCCGTTGTTTAATGCTGATTTCCTGAGAAAGAGTAACAATGTATTTATCTTCTGAAACATACATGCTTTGTCATCGCAACCACACAATATTCTTGTATAATTATACCAACTCTCACTGGAGAATATGTACGAAATTCTGCACCATTTTTTTTTCCAGGAGACTTTTCTTTGTTTTTAATCAAGTTTAGGCCTTCTCAAGTGACTTACTTGAGCTCTTGATATTGTTGCCAGCTAGAAATGACCATGAACTACAGACATCTGATACAAGACTGCTTTCACAGTATAGGTATAAAAGAACTGTCAAGTTTTCATTCTGAAAGCTACAGGTTACAGAAAATTCAGGAACAAAGTTGGTGTTCGCTTTGAATTAATTTGTGACAAACTCTGCTAATCCCATTTCCAAAAAGGCTTACTCTCTAAAAGGTTATATATTAAAGTCCTGGACCTTTCTGAGAGAATTTAATAAAGCGGAATTTGTAGCAAGTTAGAGGTTGTGTAAATGCTGGAAGACTTTCCTTCCCCAGTTGGAAATCCATTGGGTGGATTAATGCAAGTTCCCCTCACTGGGGAAGAAAAGTCATTTATATTTTATAAACCAGTGCCAATTAGTTAGTAGCAGCTCTACTGAGAAAGCTTTGGAGACCATATGTGGGCTGGGGAAGAGATGGCATGAGTGACTACTGGTATCTGTCATAGGTTCAGAAGGAGGAACTGGCAGTCAGGTACATGGTAATTTCTGCCAAAGTCCATTTAGAAGAGCCAGGGCCTTGAGAAGTGTTTCTAGTATGGGACAATTTAATGAAAACATGAAACAAAAGGGGATATAAACCAAGATTCTTAAAGAATGGCAAAAAATCATTAAATATAAAAAAGACTTGTAAAAATAAAATCAATACTTAGTGTTATTAAATCGATTATAAAAATGACCTCAACATAAATTTGAGGAATAAGCCCAGGCAAGTACTGAGCTGTTTTAACTGTCCTTTTTATTTAGCCTACTTAATGAATTGTTCTTTAAATTTCTTATCACTGTTACCTTGATTCTCTTGAATGTTCACATGGAGTACCTGCAGGTAATTATAACAAATTCTATTGCAACTTCCAACTATCTCAATATCTTTTTTTATCGCACTGACTAGAATTTTGAAAGCTATATAAATAATAAAGAGGAGAGTGTATATCCTTTATTTGTTCTTACCTCTAATCAAAATTTCTTTAATATTTTACCACTGAGTATCAGAGATTACAATAAGCATTCTTTTTTAAAAATCAGAATTGAAATTAAATCATATAAATAACTTTTTGACATTAATTGATACGATTCATGTGATTTTTTTCCTTTGACTTATTAATGTAATATATTTCCTACTATTGCTAAAATAAACATATTTGATTTGGGTGTATTTGTCATGTTGTAATAGATATGCGAATATTTTATTTAAGATTTTTGTTTCAGTGTTTGAAAATGGGAATGGCTCAAATACTTTTTTCTTAGGGAAAAAATACTGTTTGTTTTATAAAATTTTGTAGTTTTTGCAGTTCTTGTCTGGAAGCAACTTAAGGTAGTGGTTAAGAATCTAGCTCTCACAAATCAAAACAGTATGGTACTGGCATAAAAACAGAGACATAGATCAATGGAAGAGAATAGAGAACCCAGAAATAAATGCACACATATATGTTCAATTATTTGTGAAAAAGGGGCCAAGACTATATAATGGGGGAAGGACAGTCTTTTTAATAAATGGTATTGGGAAAACTGGACAGCCACATGCAAAAAAAAGAAAAAAAAAGAAAAAGAAAAAAGAAACTGGACCACTATCTTACACCCTACACAAAATCAGCTCAAATGGATTAAAGACTTGAATGTAAGACCTAAAAGTCATAAAACTTCTAGGAGAAAACACAGGGGTAAGTTTTTTTGATATTGGTCTTGACAATAATTATTTGGACTGACACCAAAAGCAAAGGCAACAAAAGCAAAAGTAAACAAATGGAACTACATCAAACTAAAATGTTTTTGTAAAGTAAAAGAAACCATCATCAAAATGAAAAAGCAACCCACTATTTGTAAATCGTATGTCTGTTAAAAGGGTTAATATTCAAAATACATAAAAACCTATACAATTCAATAGAAAAAAAAATCAGTTAAAAATGGGCAGAAGATCTGAATAGACATTTTTCCAAAGAAGACATTACAAATGGCCAAGAAGTATATGAAAAAGTGCTCAGCATCACTGATCATCAGGGAAATGCAAATCAAAACCACCTCAATCCTGTTAGAATGGCTATTATCAAAAAGACAAGATAACAAGTGTTGGTGAGGATGTGAAGAAAAGGGGACCCTAATGTACTCTCAGTGGGAACATAAACTGGTGCAGCCATTACGGAAAACAGTATGGAGCTTCCTCAAAAAATTAAAATAGAACTACCATATGATCCAGCAATTCCACTTGAATATGTATCTGAAGGAAATTAAATCACGATCTTGAAATACTTATACCCCCATGTTTATTACAGCATTATTTGCAATAGCCAAGACATGGAAATAACCTAAATATCAACAGATGATTGGATAAAGAAAATGTGAAATGCACACACACACAGGAATAGTATTCGGCCATTAAAAAAAAAAAGTAATCTTGTCATTTACAACAATATGGATAGAACAAAGGGTGTTATACTAAGTGAAATAAACCAGACAAAGAAAGACAAATACTGATCTCAATTATATGTTGAATCTAAAAACAAAACAAAACAAAGATCTGAACTTGTAGATACAGGAAACAGATTGGTGGTTTCCAGAGGAAGGGGCTGTAGGGTGGATGAATTAGGTCAAAGTGGTCAAAAGGTACAAATTTCTAGTTATATGATAAGTAAGTCCTGGCAATGTAACATACAGCATGGTGACTATAGTTACCAATACTGTACTGTGTACTTGAACGTTGATGAAATCTTAAAAGTTCTTATCACAAGAAAAAATTTGTAACTATGTGTGGTGATAGATGTTAACTACACTTATTTTGGTAATCATTTCACTATATATACACACATCAAATCAGTATGTTGTACATCTTAAACCAATACAATTATATGTCAATTATATCTTTGGATAAAAAGAATTTAGGCTCTCAAGTCTGACAGATGTGGGTTAGAAATCCAGTTTCATTACCACCGTTCCCCATTCGTAAAGAAAGGGATAACAATGGTGCCTACCTCATAAGATTGTGAGTATTAAATATGATAGTTCATATTATGTACTTAACAAAGTTCGTGGTGAGTAATAAATACCCAAAAACTGTGTAAACACAAACACACACACTCAAAAACCACAAATATTAAGAACATATCATATTTTAAAGACAATAAAATTTGCCAGTACAGTAGTGACAACCTAATGCCTCTTGAACCCTTAATTCGTTGAATTCTTTCTTCCATGTGTGTTTGTCTTTCAAGGCTCTCCAATTCTTCTTTTTTTAATATTTAATTTGTATTAGCCCATATATCAACTATTTCAGTGAAATTTAAAAAAAATGTATTAGTGAATTATACATAGCTTTTAAATATAATTAGCTAGTTAATCCCCTCTGAATCCATGGCTCTATCTCATTTCTCTTTTAACATTTTTTTCTTCTTCAACATTGTCTGAGATTTGTCTATTTATTAGTGTTTCCCAAAACAAATTTTTGAATTAAACCCTCGGTTTTTGTTCTTTTGGTTTCCTAATTTATTGATTTCTACCTTTACTGATTTCTTTCTCTTACTTTGATTTTCATTTTCTGGAATGCATAGTCTGCCTGGATGAGGACGCATGGTGGATGAGGATGCATGGTGGTTGAGGATGCATGGTGGTTGAGGAGAGGACCCTGGAGCAGTGATAAGGGTCCTTGCCTTTAGCTAATGTTTGCATGAGGCCATCCCTGTTTCCATCTCTATTAGAGACTCTGGATCCCCGGGTCAAGGATCATAATGGAGAGGGGACTTGTGGAAGGGAACACCCCCTCCCTGCTATTATATGTGCCTATTCTCAGACAGATCTAGCACAAGAATGTGAGGTTTGAAATCAGACACCTAGATTTGAGTCCACTTATTATCTTTGAAATAAATTCCTTAATTTCTCTAAATCTCATTTTATTCATCTGGGAAAAGAATGTAACAGTAGCATTTTTCTCCTAGGGTTTTTGTAAGGATTAAATGAGATAACGTGGAGGCTGTGTTTATCTCACTGGCATATACCTACTGATAGAAACTGATGCATGTATGTATTTGTGCATGTGTGTGCATATGTATGTAAAAACTGTTTCTTGAATTAAGAATTCAATAACATTTCTTGAGTGAGTCTTGAGAATTTCCTCCCAGCTTGAAAACTCTACATGTTACTGGGACCCAATCTTGTGAAGAGATTGAAGAGCTCACTGAACCTCTGCAGCTATTGTGTGATAAAAATGATTGAAGCCACTTGCCCACATAGAAGTGCCTTGTGCACAGTTATTAATAATACTGAGCAGTACCCATTATAGAAAACCTGCAGCTTTTATGCTTCCATAATTTTAGGCATGCTATCATCCTCTCAACAAAGAAGAATCATCCCCGACACAAATTCTACCAGCTCTCTATTTTCCAATAAAGAGGACCTTGCAAATGACAAAAACAATGGCAGATTCTTTTCAATAGCCCCACTCAGAGGCGGGGAAGGGATGTGGATGAACAATATTTACCCTACACTACACAAATCACCACATGCTTGACTGTTTCCAAGCTGATGGCGAGATCTTCCATTAACGGACATGGGAAGAGAAGTGCTCTCGGATCGACAAAGAACCACTTCTGAAAAGGCACTCCTTTATGAGAAAAATAGCATGAAAAAAATATTTAGAGAAAATAACCAAAATGGACTCCCAACAGCAAACTGCATAGTCTTGTTCATGACAGGTACTACCATGCCTTGTTTCAGACAGTCCACTTCGAGAAAATATTTGACATTCCAGAAGCTTCTCCTCTTTTTTAGATAAGACTTTTTATAGTGACGTCACTTCTTGTTCAGGGGCAGGAAATTATGGTTTATTATTCTGGATTGCTGTGTGTAAAAATTTTAATTAGAATGTAATTTGTTGGGCTCATAGCAAATATGTAATGTTTATACTCTATATAAAATATGTCAGCCACTATAAACTGCCTAAAATGATGATAGAAAAATTACTGAGATAAAGATTTTAATCATAACCAGGGCACTGAGAGAAGAAAAATGTGTGAGGAATGACCAGTGAACAGCTGTTGCTGGCAGCTGATTCTTTGGAAACATCCAAAGGGCGGAATGCTCCAGATGAATGGATAAGGCTCTTATGTAAGTCATCTCAAAGAGAAGGGCTCCATGGATCACTTCCTCTTCAGCATTCCAGTTGAGAAGCATTCGGACTGCTCTGATCCTCTATCTGTGAGTGTCAGAAGCTGCTCAGACTTACCCT
>NW_006431210.1:9103519-9167837 GCF_000325575.1 Pteropus alecto
AAAAAATATTGGGGTTTGATTTTGAAGATGGAGGTGGAGAAGGAAAATAACTAATTTTAAGAAGTATAGTTTGTTTATTTTTTCCTCTTGGTCACAAAGTAGTCTTTGGGCAAAACTGTCTGTTATAAAAGGCTTCACTTGAATTATTTTGAAATGGGATCCTAGTAAACTAATGATTCCTCCCATAACGGGGCCATTATTAGAGAATGATTTAATAGTATTAAGTTTACTTTTTAAAATATTATCACTCATTTACATAATAGTATGAAAAGAAGTAGGCAACTATGTTTTGTATATTATGTATTTTTTCCTAAGACCATATTCCATATGAGCTGCTAACATGTTAAAACAAGGGATGCCTAATATATCTTGAACTTTCTTCAAGATAGGCCTCTTATGCCTTCTTGCATGTTTTCTGAGGATTTTCTGATTTCGATATTCAAGGAACAGTCAAAATATCTCCATGACTTGGAAGTGTAGTTATATTCCACTCTATATTTCTTATCCAGTGATAACATGTCTCCATTGCTTAGCATTATTTTTCTCTGGCCCAGTGTAGAGCTAAGATTAACATAATTTGGAGTATTTGGTGCTACAGAATTTATACTGGGAAGATAAAGAGCAGGAATTCCCTCTGGACACACATCTTTGAGAGGGAAGGCCACAGTGAAAAGTTGGGTTACTTCGACTTCCAGATAAAATGCCTTCTTCCCATTGTCATGCAGGATAGGAGAGAGGTTTTCTTAGTTTCGGAAAGAAACGAAAGTGGGAAGGAATTGTGAAATGCTTCAAAGGAAGGGAAAGGCATTCCTTTTCCTTGTTATAGCCTCTTTCAGGATCTTTTTCGAAAGATAAATTGGGATCCTGCATGCTCTAGCTCTCACGGTGTTGTAGGAACTGTAATATCCATGAAATTTCTTGTGATTTTTTTTTTCAGCCAGATTTACCTTCATTTAACTTACTGAGGGACTATAAAAGGTTCTGGTAACATCACCCACATGCAAATTTCACGTATAGATCTACCAAATGAAACCAGGAAAGGGATCAGGGTTTTACCAGAGAAAATAAAAAAAAAAATACACAGACAACATAGAGACCTAACGCCCCCTATTGTTAAAAAAGTATAAATCGGGAAATACAATCAACTAGATTCCTCACTGGGTACTTCTTTTTACTCCTGACTGGGGCGGTTACCTATGCAGAGACCTTCTTGTTATTTTTACCGACATACCAGGTGGCCCGGTTAATCACATCCCTTCAGTAGTACTGTAGTCAAGTGAATATTGTCATGTCAGGCATGAGGAACGTAAGTGATGAGGAAGGCTCCAGCACTTACAAAGCTGCTGTAGAGAGCCCTGCTAATTGCCCTGTGGTCCAAACTCAGCATCATTGTGATTTCCTGACAGCAGTCCAGATGGCTCTAGCCTCTACTCCAGGCATGCCAGCCTGCAAAAGAGGGCAATGCCACCTGCTCAAGGAAGAGAGCTGAGTTCATTATTCTGATTTACAAAGATGACACTGACTCAAGAGTGTTGGCCATGTGGGACCGCACAGTCCATTTTTGGAAACAGGCCACTAAGGCCTCCTCATTCATCCAGTCCCTGTCCTCTGGCCTTGCCTGTAACAAAAAGTTAGTTGCAGCCTTTAAACTCTGTTTGCTCTCTAGTTTTATTGCTGGCAGAAAGCTGTGCAGTTTATCAACATTATCTCATATTGGCAGATCCCAGACAGTAAAATGGTAGTTTCTGGGGCCATTAAGAGATGCTTCCACACTCTGCCTGATGCAGAATTTATAGAGCCTCACTGTGTAAGGTCCTGGAAAGTACAGGTTGTCTCATTATATGAAATGACAACCTAGCACCTCAGAGATAGGGCAATTTCAAGTACTTACAGCCTCAGGTACAACTCAGTTTCTGAGGCTTGTTAAAGATGATGGTGATAAACTTTTAAGATTTTAACGGGATGCATCTTTTTCTGTGCTCAAGCCTTCAATGGAAAATATGCTTTGCTTTCTTCATCCCCAAAAGCTCCTACATATTCTCTTCTGAGGAAGTCAGTATTCTCATCTCGGCAAAGTTGACAACTTTGCTCTTTATAATTTCCTCTATTTCCACACTGTATTTATACATACGTGTGTCTTCAGTTGGGTTCCTCAGCAGTAGGCTCTGAGACAGGGATTCTGTGCTCTTGGTTTATTAAAGGAGTGCTCTCGGCAAAGGGGAAGTGGGAGAAGCAGGGGCAAAGAATGGAGCTGAGCAAGGCTGTGGCCTCGGCCTTATCCAATGCAGAATCTGAAGCTTGAGTGGTACCACAGGGCTAGTCTCACCTTTTACCCCTTTGTCAGTCAGTCATAGTCCTCCATGTGGAGGAGGGATGATCAGGGTTTGTCATAACCTCCAGGAAGGAGGATTTATTTATCTTGATCTAGGAGGGAGGTTCGCAAATGGTGATTGATGGATCGGCAGCACCAGCAGCACCTGGGAATTTGTTACAACTGTCAGTTCTGAGCAATCTCCCCAGACATATTGGATCAGAAACTCAGGAAATAGGGTCCAGAAATCAGGACCAACAACCCCTCTAGGTAATTTTATTCACAGTAATATTTGAGAACCACCAGCCTCGGTCAATTCCCTGGAGAAAGGGATGAGCTTTTTGCAGACTTTGCTCACAACAGCTGCAGGACGGATGCACAAGCCTGGTAAAGGGTATCAATGATTTCCATCAGGAAAGAAAGAAATATAGAGACTAAATCTTAATTCTGAAGAGATGTTAGTTGGGTTTCAAGAATTTCAAGTAGACAATTATACGTGAAGTTTTAAAATTAAAAAAGGTTATGGTTCATTGGAAAAACCGACAGAAAAATAATATGGCCAGCATTGAGAGCAAAGTGAATTATGATGCAAGGTGAGGGTTGAGAGGTAGGCTGGGGTCAGAAAGGCATTTATAAAGGCTAAAAATAACTACAGTTAACATTTACAGAGCATTTGCTATGTGTCAGATAACTTTGCTAAGTGCTTCTCACACATTATGTGAATTAGTCCTCTTAAAAACTCAAGATGTGAAAATATTAGGTTAGAAATTTGAGCCTCAGTAACCAGCTCCAGGAGCACCATGGTGAGTAATGAAGCTGAGTGTTGACTGAAGGCTTCTTCTGGCTTGAGGAGCACTGTGTAGCTCACCATGGCTATAGTGCTAGTCACACCAGTAGAAGGTTCATCATTTCCCTTATAAAACACACAAATACAACCTAGCCTCATTGCACTATGCCTCTGAAAGTGATCAGAGCCTCTTCCTGCATCTTAGCTCCTAAGGGTCTTCTTGCTCTAATTTGTCTCTAGATGCATTCATTAAGTCCTGGTTAAACTAAGCAGAAAAGAAAGGAAATATTTTATTTCTCAATTAATTGGATTATTCATGAGCATGACCTATTTTTGCTGTAAGGATTCGTTGTTTTTAGGTAACATCTCCTACAGAAGAGCAGAGCTTTAACTCAGAAAACTTAGAATCAAGCAGTGGGAGATATTTATCTTCCTCTTCCAAAAAAAAATGGGGTCCACATATTTGGGATTAAAATGTGTATATATTTTGTGTGCTTGTAAATTATAAGCACTCAAAACTGTCATTTTTGCTTTTGCAATAATACTGAATGTGCAAATCCAATTAGTGCTTTAGAAGATTAAGATATTTATGCTGTAGCCATAAATATTTTCTAGTACCCAGTACTAGAAAAACTTCATAATGAAATCCAAGATAAAGATAATAAAAGGATTTGGAGAGTTAATTAATAGTTGACTATGACTCTAGAATATGGTGAATTTTTTATGGATTTACTATGAGGCCATCTAATCTAATAAAGGAGTTATTTTCCTTGATTTGAGAATTAATATGTGATTTTATTTTGTTTATTTATGCTTGCCTTTATTCTTAAAAGTTTTGAGGAAAAAATCTCTGTATATTAAAATCATTATCTATATTTTTATCAATATAATTTTAGTCACATTGAATATATTTGACAGCTTTTTTAATAAAAATAAAACCCACATGAATATTTAAACTGTGTATAGGATTTAATCTCTGGAATAAAAGAAATGTTAACAGATACATCCAGTTCTTGTTTCAGTTATCTATTGGGAAACAACCCCTAAAACAATGATATATTATTTTTCAAGTTTCTGTAAGTTAACTGGACTCAGCTGTTGGTTCTCCTCGTGGGGGTCACACAGACATCTGCTTAGCTGGGGCTAGACCATCCAATATGGGCTCTCATTCTCCAGAGCCTCTTTCCACATGACAGTCAATCATTCAGTAGTCTAACCTAGACATCTTACCAGTATGTCAACAGGCTCCACGAAGGAGCATTTCAAAAGGACAATCCCTAATGAGCAAGTACTTATCAAGCCTCTGCATGCTTGGTGCTCATTAATGCTCGTTAGCCAAAGAAAGGCACATGGACAAGTCCAGAGTCAATGTGGAAGGCAATTTCACAGGAGTATGAATACAGGGTCAGGGTTAGTTAGGGCCCTTCAACAAAACTGTCACCGAAGTTCTGTAGTGCAGCCTGAGAGATATTTGTGTTACTATAAAGTAAGTATATATTAAGTGATATCAATATTTTGTTCATTACTTACAATCATTGTAATGATCAAAGAATTGTAAAATATCAACTACTCTGGCTAAACATCAGAATCATTCATTTTCATTTCTCCTAGAGCTGCAGGTTTGTTGAGTTTATCTTGTTTCAGCTCAAAGTTTTACTCTATGTTTTGTCCCTGCAAATCATTATTTGGTGTCTTTTCAGCTTCTAACATCAGTTTTTTCACTCTCCACCTTCTGTCAAGCCAATGTATACACACACACACACACACACACACACACACACACACACACACAATCATCTGCTGACCCAGCTGACTCTCCAGGCAAGCTCTCTTTCAAGTCTTTGCTCAACTGTCCAGGGTGCTTTGATCCTATGGCTCTCCCGTATTAATATGAACTTCCATGAATGTATAACAGAAGAGGAGAACTCAGGACAGTCAAGCCCTGGCAATTAAGCGCTTAAGCCCACAATTTACACATGTCACTACCACTCAAAATTCATTGATCATAACTTGAATTTGACGTGCCACATTGCCATGTTTAAAACAATAGAACGACAAAATGAAATCATCCATGTATCCAGAAGTAGAAGAGAACTATAACCCAATAGATGTAATCAATGAATGAATGTATACTATTTCTACCAGGGGATACTTTGCAGTCCTTATAAAGGACTAGTTAGAACTATTTCAATGATACAGATTTTACATGAGATGTTACATTTTAAAAAATCTAACCATAAACTATTTTTATAATATGATCTAATGAATTCATTAACATTTACATTTATACTTACATATATATGGTCAATATTGAAATTACGCAAACCGAGATTTCAGTGTTAACTCTTGGGTAGAATATGAAGATGGGAAACATTTTCACAATTTGGTCAAAATATTTTGTATTTTTTAAGTTTCTTAACAATGAAAATGATTAAGTATTAATTGTGAAAAAGTAAGTGGCAATATTATAACCTATGAACGACAGTCTATGCTTTTAGTGCCACACAGAGTTCTTTTGCTTTGTAATCTTTGTGTAAAATTAAAGAAAAGCCCAGTGAAACTGTCTTTAGGTTTTCTCAGACTTAAGGAACTTCCTACTACCTGAGTTCTTCTCCCTTCGATTAAACGAGGATGGCAAAGCCATCAGAAGCGTGTGTTGGCTCTGTTTGGAGTACTATTTCTTATCTATCATCTCAAAACTGAACACAGTCTTAACTCCAGTGGAGATTTAAACAACAATGTGACTCCGTTGTTCAAATCTTCATCCCATAAGAGGGCAGAGTTGGCAACTAGAAGTTGCAGCTTTACCTAGCTATCTCTTTCCAGCTGTTGGCGAGGAAACTCTTGCTCACTTAGGCCTTCAGAAGATAGTGCAGACAGATGTCCTTTGTTTCCCTAAACCACTCCAACTCAGCCCTTCTTTAAACTCTGCCCACCTGGTACCCTCTCCTCCCGACTCCCTCTCGCACCTCATGAATTGTCAGCCCTTAGTCCTTATATCTCAAAAGCTTTTGCTGATTCAACTTCAGCCAAACATCAGCGGACCTTTCCTCTGCCCATTCACACTTGGCTCACTAGAGGGGGTTGGTGATCTCTGGTACCTTTTGGCTGGTGAATGATAGGGCGGGCGATGTAATGGAAGAAAAGGTGGGCAAAGAGTGTATTTCAAATTTCAACGTATTTCTCTATATTAACATCGACTGTGGATCATTTCTCATGAATTAACTAAATACATCTCGCCACAACAAGCTTCAATTTAATTTTCTTCCTAATGTCTCAGGGTTTAATCTAATATTAACAGGACTTTCACCTTTCTCTTTCGTGATAATAACCTTAGCTATCTCTCTAGAAAGAGCATTTATTTTATTTGTAAGTCCTGAGTTGGTCTTCAATAAAAAAGGCATCTATAACTCTTTTGTCATAACGACTGGAATATATATAGATATTACATATATTTTACCAACTTTATTGACATATTGACTTTATCGTCATTCCTCACACATTTTTTTCTTCTCTCAGTGCCCTGGTTATGATTAAAATGTCTATCTCAGTAATTTTTCTGTCGGCATTTTAGGCAGTTTATAGTGGCTGACATGTTTTATATAGAGTATAAACATTACATATTTTCTATGAACCCAAATTACATTCTAATTAAAAATTTACACACAGCAATCCAGAATAATAAACCATAATTTCCTGTCCTCTGAATGGGGAGTGACATCATTATAAAAAGTCTTATCTGAAAATGAGGAGAAACTTCTGGAATGTCAAATATTTTCTCTGAGTGGCCTCTCTGAAACAAGGCATGATAGAACCTGTCATGAACAAGTCTGTGCAGTTTGCTTTTGGGAGTCCATTTTGGTTATTTTTCTCTAAATATTTTTTCATGCTATTTTTCTCATAAAGGAGTGCCTTATCAGAAGTGGTTCTTTGTCAACCGGAGAGTACTTCTCTTCCCATGTCCGTTAATGGAAGTTCTCGCCATCAACTTGGAAACAGCCAAGCATGTGGTGATGTGTGTAGGGTAGGGTAAATGTTGCTCATCTACATTTCTTCCCTGCTAAACCACATATACTCTGGTCCAGAATTTTAGCTGAAGTCACTTTCTTCCATTGAATCCATGATCAATAGGAAAGGCTTCTATTTTGGTATAAGGAAGAGTACTGAGCAGTTTTTTTTTTTTGGCTATTTGGCTAACTTTTTTTGCATGATCCACTTGACTTCAAAGCATTTCAGTTTTTCCAATTAAAACTTAGGTCCCTTAGAGATGGTGTTTGTTATCTTTTGAACTTCATTTGCTCTGCCTTTTTTGTCTCTCATCTTTATAGAGCTAGGTTTTTCTTTCTTTCTTTCTTTTTTTGAATGGCATTGTGCTCCAGTTCCTGAGCTAAACACAAAAGCTGAAATAGTCTGTCATAGCTTCAGCCTGTCTACCTGTTGAGATCTGGGTGTTAAATTTCATTGCCTGCGTGGCCCAGCGTCTGATTTTCCAGGACTGAGATCCCTACAGTTTTCAAATGCCAGCACTTTTCCACCTGCAACTGTGTTGAACCACAGCACATGGAGGGACCTCCTGCCTTAATCTCACTTTTCATCTTTTGAAACATCTTTTCTCAAAGCTTTTTTATTCTTTTTTTTCTGACTATATCCATTAGCCAAAAAGAATGTGTAGCACTTTAATTACTATTTAAAGAAACAGAGATGTTAATAAACATTCAAACTTTTACATGCAAATGTAATTATTTTTATTTTATTTTGTCGTACTTCCTATCTGAGATTGTTTTTTTCCTGATTGCAAATCACTGTGTGTTCTGGTTTCTCTGCTTAGTCCAGGATTGATGGTCTAACTCTATTCTTCAAAAATCTCTCCAGTTGCCCTTCCCATTAAGTGAGGATCTACATTCTATATTCTCAGGCACCCTCACACATATGTGGCATATGAATGAATAGTAGACAACACAATAGTGGTAACAGCAGATCTCCTGCGGGGAAAAAAACCAATGGACCAAAATAACTAACACTTTTCCTGTACTATTACCATCAGTAATTTATTGTGTTAAAAAAAAAAAAGACAAGATCATTCATTTTCATTTAAATGTAAGAGTCTTTCATCATTTCCTTACTGCGGAGAGTCCTCTCTGTCAAAGTATTAATGAATTGTCAAGCTTTCTAGAAAACGTTAAGAGCAAGTTGGGTATATAATTTCACTGTTGAATAATATAAATTATTTTAAAGTTAAAAAATGGATACATTAACAGTGTATGTAATGCAATTAAATGTCCATAATATTAAAAGACAAAATGAATTCAAGGACATTTTGCAATTTTAGAAGCTCTTGTCGGGCTAAACTTCATAAACTTCCCTGAGGGCCCACATTCCCTCTCCATTACTTGGACTATTAATGTTAAAAATTTTGAGAAAAACTGATTGCTTAAAAAGCCTTTTTTTTTGTTATTATAGAAAAGATTCAATTTTTTTTGACAATGATTCTATCGTTTCTTTGAAAGTGGAGACTAAAGGAGAGGTAAAGAGTTTAGTGTTTCCTTGTAAAGAAGCATCCAAACAAAAAGCTGGTTTTATAGATTATATGCTTCATGGAACTGCCCTCTCCCGTAGCTCCGTACGTTAATGCTTAACATAAATGTTAGCAACAGTGCCTCCTAAAATGGTTGGCCTGCTGTCAGTCATAAAGGAAGGCCACAGCATAATAACAGGTTAATGGCGGATTATCTTTTGAATGGGAACTATTTGAAGGGTATGTCATGTGTAAGAGCCACAGATCTTCAGGGAGGAAGTAATATATAAAGGTTGGCCTGAGTGTTTAGAGCTTAGAAAAATAAGAGAAGGCACTTTGATTTCTGTTATAGGTCTGAAATTTAGCATGACTCTCTAAGAGCACTGGAGTACATTTGAGAGAGATAGAGTTTTTGAAATTGATACTCTGGAGATTCTAAGATGTTGATTTGCTGGTGATCGAACTCCACTCTTCAGCCTGGCATATAACACCCTTTGCCTCCTTTTCTTCATGTTATATGATCAGTGGTATTTCTTGTTACTCTCAGTAATTTTCATTCTGAGGGTGCTGCCTGGTCCCTGAGGACATTAATATGTATGTATTGCCAGTGCCCATATACTTGCTCCTGGCATGAATTAGCAAATTTACTTAAGCTAATCAAAAATAGATCCACTTTTCCTATGACGAGTATCACTGCCTTTGTTCTTGAAATTATAAATGGCAGCTTTAGTATAAGCACAAAAATATTTCAGATATTTCTGAAAAAATCCTAATGCAGAAATGAAGCTAGTTCCACAAGTGATTATGGTTAAAAAACAAAACAAAACAAACCTACTAAGTAAAGTAACAAAAGTATGGGGTTTATCTGTTTGTTTTTTACTTACTTTATATTTTATTTTTAAAAAATCATGTGCTTTAAAATATTAAGTTGTTCTAAATGGCTGAAAGTGAAAAGGATACCAGTCTAATTACTCTATTTTTTTATACCCAAGTCCACTGGCCAGAAGCAAAAATGTTCAACTCTGTTAACTATTTGCTCTGGTATTTATACTGCTATTTCTAAATGCTATGTTTATATTGCTATTTGTGGATTTAGCCATTTGGATACTATTTATTGACTTCTTACTATGGTGGGTGAGGATTAAGCTAAAAAACACCCTTCCCCACCGTTTCTCCTTCATATTACACATGTAGTTATTTCAGACACGCCAGATAAGTCAATATTCAGTGTTTATGGCTATAAATAACTGACCTCACTGAAATATATTCTCAAATAGTCAATTCTAATTAGTGAAATATAATTATGTTTTGATTATTATGAAACAAATTTGTTTACTTATTATAAATTCTTCCAGCAAACTTTCATTTTCTCTCTAATCAAAAGCATTAGACCATCCATCTGAGCATTTTATTTTTCCTGGAGACTTCACTTTTGAAGTCCTCTTTGCTTCTTCTCGAACCTAGGACAGTTGTTTTTTAGGCTTCTGAGAATATGTTACCTAACATTACTTATTATTGAGCCCCTGTTTCCTGCATCCTATTTTCTCATTTCTTGGTTTTATTCCTACATCTTAGTAAAGTATACCCTTCAAATGTTTTCTAAAAAGAAGGGTACTTAAAAGATAAATTGACTCTCTATTCACTTAAGCCTTACATTGGAATAGTGTGTCTGAATATAGATTTCTATGATGGAAACTACTTTTCTTCAGAATTTCGGATACATTGTCTTTTGGTTTCCAGTACTGCAGCCAAGAAGTCTGAAAACTTTTTATTTCTGATCTTTTGTAATTTATCTATTTTTTCATCGATGAAGGCTTTACATTTTTTTACTCACTTCCTCCTATTTTGAAATGTCATATTAATATGACTTGGTGGGTGTTTTCTTTTCTGTTCATTGTGATAGATGAGCAGATCTTGAAATATTTTATTTATTTAATTTCTCCCCTATCTTTACCTTGTTCTGTTTTTCCTAGTTATAGTATAGTTATACTATAATTTTGTATCACATGGATTTTTTTCTATTTTCCAACTTTGATTTTTGCTTGTTTCTAGAATTGCCTTAGTTTTATTTTGGCAATTGCTATTTTTTTTAATGTTCAAAATTCAATAACCCAATGGCTCATTTTTTTCTCTGATATCCTTATAAAGATCAGGTTATATTTTTGTTTCACGGATGCAATATTCTCCCTTATTCCTTTGAGAATATTAGGAATGGTGTTGTTCTTGTTGTCATCAGCACCTTTATTTTCCTCTGCTCCCTTTGTGGTCTCTGTTTCCTCTGAGTTTTTTCATTTTTTTTATGAATTTGTTCAGATTGTTTATCAAGTTGGAATTTCTTCTGTCATGTGACCCTGGTTGTCCCTAGATGTCCATTTATATTTAAGAGTGAGATATTAAATAGGTGATTTAAAAATTCTGCATGCCTGGAAGGGATTTATCCATTGGTGCAACTCACTGTAGTGCAGTTGGGCTTTGAAAGAAAATATCAATTTCTGTTGGTCTTTTTGCATTGGGCTGGACATCTCTACGAAAGAATCTTTTAATATGTTGCCTGAAGTTTTCACTTGGTTGTTAACAGTCTGGGAATAGAGAAGGGGAGGTCAGGCTTCCACTAATGCCATTTTCAGTCCTGTGTCTCACTCCATTTCCCCTGTTCTTAGTGTTCTTCAGTCAGTGGCTTCTCCTTATTCACCTTCTCATTCTTCAGCTTTTGGTGGGAGGTGGGGAAGGTAGCAACCAATTGGCCATGTGGAGTGGTAAAGGATACTTGGAAATATAAGCACTCTATATGTAAACTTTGAAGCACTCTCCCTGTTTTCGGCTCCAGGTACCACTTCTAACTTCTATAACACCAGCTGCCTCTAAACTCTGAAAATCTGTAGGGCTTCCCAGGTCAAATTCTCACCAGAAGGATTTTCTTCTTCAAGTACTTGGTTTCTCTCCTCTAGCTTTCTCAGATAGAGGGTCTCCATTCTTCCATCTGCATTCCACCTCCCCAAAAGATGTTGAAATTTCTAATGCACTACTATTGCATTGCCTGTTACCTCTGCCCTCACTATTTATTTTATTCTATTTTACATTATGCTACTTAAATAGTTAATTTTATTGATGTATGTATTATTCTATTTTTAAATATTGAATCTTGAATCCACTGAAAAATTAAAATATTGAGCAAATTTTTATTTTTATTTTATTTTTAATTAAGTTTATCGGGGTAACATTGGTTAATACAATTATGTAATTTTCAGGTGTACATTATAATTTGACATCTGTATATTTTATTGTGTGTTGAATTTTTAAATAAATAAGAAAAATGCCATAACCCAACCCACAAACTCTGAACCATACCAAAATAATTCTGTGAAATCATCCCTGAGGTTAAGGCACCAGCATATCTGATTCAAAGCTACATAATTTTCAGCTCATTCTGGCAGTGCAACCTAGGTATAGCCTAACCTAGTCTGACTAATACCATAATTGAAGTACGGCACCAACATAACAATATAAAATATGCAGCATTGGCTTAGCAGCTGGCTTGGAGTGCTAAAATAACTGACAGAGCCTGGAAAAAGGGAATCCCATGTTACAGTGGAAAATATTTGATGGATAGTAACCTGCAGTAACTCAGTAGATAGCCAATATGGTTACTAAACTAAAAGCAATTGGGTGAATTTGTCAAGAAATTTAAAAAAAAGATATGAGCTAGTTAAAATAATTGGCTAGTTTGAAAGTACACAGGAGATAGATTTCAGAAATTTGGCACAATGTAGAGTTAGAATAGCTGATTGCATTTAAACTCCAAATATAAAAGACAAAATTGAGAAAGTCTTAAGACCCACTGAAATTAAATCTGTAGGAATAGGTCAAATTAAGGTCATGGACTTTACTTCTCATATTAAAATATCTAAGTGAATTAAGATGCTTCAAAGCAAAAATAATAATAAGGGTATAACATTTCCAGAATAGTCCACCTAAGGTAATCTAGCTTAAATCTAAAGAGATATGAAGACAAAAATAAACAAAGACACATGACTTACATGAAAATCATGTTCTCTAAAAGATATCTGTCATGTGAAAATTGCTGTTTATTTTGAGAAAACTGTATTGTCAAATAAGTTATGAGGCTGTATTTAAAGTCCTGTGACTCAGTCTGGGATACCGACCCATCATGAGCAGAACATGGGCTGAGAAAGCTTTAAAAGAAAGCTGTGATAGAGCGTGCCCCCCCAATACTCACTTCAGAGATGGCCAAGGAGGAAAAAGGTAAAGGAAGAACCAAGAACCCCACGAAGTGGAGCCAGGGACCACAAAGAGCAATGGACAAAGAAATTCTTCCCCAGAGAAAATTCAGGGCTTAAGCGAAAAAAAAAAAAAAAAAACATTCCTCACCTAGGATTAAAGATATTAATATTCAAAATATATGAGAAATGCATAAAATACAATAGCACAAGAACAAATAACTCAAAAAATGGGCAAAAGACATGAACAGACATTTCTCGAAAGAAATACATATATATAGCCAACAGTATATGAAAAGAGGCTCAACGTCACTAATGATTAAGGAAATGTAAATCAAAATCACAATGGATATCACCTCACACTTTGTTAGGATGTCTTTTATTAAAAAGACATGAGATACAAATGCTGGTGAAAATGTGGAGAAAAGGCAACCCTTGTACACTGCTAAGGAGAATACACAGCCCTCAAGGAAAACAGTATGAAGGTTTCTCAAACAATTAAAAATAGAACTACTTTATGATGTAATCTAAAGAACATATATATCCAAAGGAAATGAAGTCAGGATTTAAGCATTATTCACAGCAGTCAAGATATGGAAACAACCTAAGTGTCCACTGACAGATGAAAGGATAAAGAAAATGTGAGATATTTAATATATGTATATGTGTGTGCGTTTGTGTGTGTGTGTGTGTGTATAATTCATATACAGTTTTTGTGTGTATAATTCATATAATTCATATACAGTTTTTATTTGTCAATCATATCTCTATAAAGCTAAGGAGGGAAAAGGTCATGATCCAGGAATGTTTGCAATGGAGTAAAGCAAAATTGAAGATGAGAAATTACTTTCCAAAGTGTTCTATTAAGGGTTTGTCTGCATGTGCTTGTAGCCAGTTTAGGGAGAAAGAGTATACAGAGGCAAAGGGAGTAAATGGTATGAGCTGGAGGAAGGAGAAATTATTTTCTTGACTGTGAGATCTACTGTGGAATATAAAGAACCCAATGGTAGGTGGTAAAGCATATCTAGAGCTAGGACAATGCTATAAATGATTAGGTAAGTAGTAGGTAGTATAACTGAGTCTCTAACATTTTCACATGTAATATGCAGACTGCCTGATACTGAGAACAGTATGCAGAAAGCATGGCTAACTGTTTATAGACACTCTAACCTTAAACTCATTATTCATTAAATAGCCCCAAGCCAGGGTGTGTGGGAAGAGCAAACAATTATTTGGTATGGTTTTTGGTATGGATAAATTATTTAGGAGATAGAACTGTCCTTAAACTTATATCAAATATTTAACATGTTTAGTTTAAAAAATGTTTTCTTCAAAATGCACTCCAAGAATCAAAAATAGCAGAGATAATGCTAGGTACTGTTGACATTGTCCTGTATAGAGATCTGGGGGTCCTAACGTAAAAATGAACTCTGACTGATTATATAGCAAAATGATTATGATATCCATATGAATGCAAACCTGTCTTTGTGATTGATGATGATGATTTTCAAAAAATAAGTAATTTGACTCAGGATATTTGTATTAGTATAGAATAAACATTTTCTCTATTTAGTATTTCACAGTAATTGCCCTCTGGATATGAAACATTAATTCATATATTAATTATTTTTAGTATATATGTGAGTATATTAATACATAATATCAGCTATGATTTTATGCAGTAAAATGAAGGGGTGATGTTAACACGGTAGTTTTTTGTGGTGCTTTAGTCCTCTGGGAATTATGATAACCAAGTCACATAGCAATGTTATTACTGGCTGAAGTTACTATTATGCCATCTAATGTGAAAAACCAATAAGCTAAGCTGAGCTTCTTTTCCTAAGCTAGCCAATTAGAATGACAAAAGACCATAAACTTCTATTGTAAAAATTTCCTATATAGAAATGATTTAACTATATTGATTCACAATACAATATACAAGTTACCATTCTTATAAACATAATAGAAAATGTGTTTTTCAGGTTTGGCATGCTATTGGTGGATAACACAATAATAACTTTTTTAGGTTTCATTTAAAGCAATTCTTCTTTCTACAGGGAATAAACTAAGTCGTGGAGGTTGTTACCAGCCTACTGCCACAATGTCAGTTGGTTTAGATAGAGAAATACAATTTAGTCCTTTTGACTTATAGTCCATTGCATTTTACTCTAAGTTACTATTGTAGAAAAATCTTTGCTTAATTTCATTGATTTGTTGTTTTTACAATAATATAGGGAAAAGCAAACAAAGAAAATCATCGCCAACTTTTTGCCAAAAAATTACAACAGAACAAAAAAAAAAAGGAAACTTTAATTTTGTTTTACTGCATCCACTCTTCGGAGTCTATATATTACATTTATTGAATTCTTAGCATTTTTGTCTTAAAATAAACAACTTCCTTTTCATTTTTCTCTCCTTTAAGTTACCCTTGGTAGTAAAAAGCAGAGTAGAGAGGGAGACTAAGTTTAAAATCAACATAAAAAGACTTTTTGTAAACAAACTAAACCTTATTCAATTTAGAGCCAGGAAAGATGTTTCTTTACCAACTTGAACCAGATCTGTACTGACATTATTCTAACTCATTCCTCTTACAGAGCTGAGGGGGAAAAAAAGTTTTCTTGTTGCTTTTCCTGAGGTACCAAATAAATTCTCTAAGGAAAAGGGCAAAATTATTTCAAGTAAACCTTTGAAATTGCTGGTAACCTGTTTACTTTATCGTAGGTTAAACCTGTAAAATCATATGCCATTCAACATCTCCCATCCTCTGGTACCAGTTCCCACCACAAAGCAAACAGCATTCATTTTCAGGTGCAGTAAATCAACAGAAGATTCTGCATCGCAAAGGGGTTACAAACTGGCTATTCTTTCTGAGCATTCTGGTGTACACAGCAGCCACTTGTGGTGGAAGCTGTTTTGAGAACATACCCACACACAACAGGAGATGGAGCTGTTCACCAACACGAAGTCGAGGTGCCTTCTTTCCTTTCAGATTAATCTTATTTACTTTATCCTACAAAACTCAGACTCCCAGAAGTTAGGGCTGCCTCAGTTTCCCATGATTATCCATTACTTATGTTGGGACGTATCACTCTGGAGAATCAAAGTCCTTCCAGACTCAGGATCTATTATTCAAAATGATGAGAACGTAAACAGGAAGCTGAGTCCCAGAGGCTGAGAGATTCAAGGAAGCACAGGGACTATACTCCCAAAAGAAGCAAATCCTAAATCACTGGGCAGGCTGCAGGCAATGCTTGTCTAGAGATGATGGAGCTACTCCATCTGCGTGCGTGCGTGCGTGCGTGCGTGCGTGTGTGTGTGTGTCTACTACAAAGGAAGGCCTTGGCCTTCTTTCACCTGGACAATATACAGTTGACAATTTCGTATAAAGTCAATGCAAATGAAGCTTTAAGACCTTTTATTCCATCTAATTATTCCACCCTAACCCCTTCTACATAGAAATAATGGTACTGTCACCGGGGTCTTCTGATTTAATTTACTGAATTTTAGGGATGACCATACATATTCTCTTCCCCTGCTTACTCGCCCCCACTCCCCCTCCCCCACAATGTGCTTCTTCTCATCGACATTTCTATTCTGTTTTTTGGCTTTGTTCTAGGTAGCACTTCTTCCATTCCTTTCCCTTTTTATTCTTTTCAAATGGTAGGAAATACTTTTGGAAATGAAAACCCCTCACAATTCATGGGAAGGAAGCAAAGGAGCCGAGTTTTAAACATTATTCTTTGTGACAAAATAGAGACAAAATTTTTTGTACTTCTGAATGAGTTTGCTGGACATTTGTTCCTGTCACTGGCCCACTAGCAATTGTTAGAATTAGTCATCCATATGTTGAAGTACAGTCCTCTGTAGGAAACACCTCCATGTCATCTTAACTGAAGGTATTACAGTTTGAGGCAGATATTAGGGAGGTTCCTATTGGACACAATACGCTCGTCGTAGGGAGCCTTGGAAATGGCACTTATTAGCTCACACTCTATGTTTTACTCCTAGTGTGCTCAGTCACTGAAGAAGGGGGAGCCACAGAACACTAGTTAGGTTATAAATGTAGGTGGGGGATTCAAGTCAGATCCCTGCACCCAACATGTCTTCTCAGCTTTCTCAAATGCTAGTGAACCCCACCCAAGTAGAGAGAAATTAACTGTTTCTGGCTCTGCAACCATGGACAGCACTCCCCTTACCACTAGGTTTGTGAGACCATGAAGCTGTCCTCTTTCTGCAGCCTCTGGGGGGCAGCGTTCTTTTTCCTTTTTTTTCTGGGTTAAGAGAGGCCCCTATGAGAGTTTTCTCTGTGTCCCGCTGAAATAGTAAAACTAGGGGGAAATGGCTTGATAGTTTATTTATAATCACTAAATGTAATAAGGTGGGGGCTATTACCTTTAATCAAGACACATTCCATGAGACCCATTGTGCAAGATGAGTGGCACATATTTTCATAAAAGCACCTTGGTGATAAATTATACAATGCAAAACAGGGTTAAAAGCTTACAGTGAAGCAGAAGTGATATATACGCAGACAAGATGCAATGTGTGTACAAAGAGTGACATAGAGCCATATGGCCAGGAAAGAGGGCTAACGGTCTGTGTCAGTACTGGTCAGAGAGGATTTCCAAAAAATGGAAGTTTAACTTGAATTTGGAAGGATGCATAGGAGACTCTCAGGCTGACAATAGTGAAAGGAGAAACTGCAAGCAGACAAGAGTAGGGGGCATGTTGCAGACAGAGGAGGCAGCGTGTGAGAAGCACAGAGGCATGACAGAAGTTGTAAGGACTTTGGCATTGTTGGAGTGTGAAATTCTAAGATTGGGAACATGGAGGAGGAGGATTTTTGGAGTCCATGATTTTGCTCTCTGGTACTCATCCCAATATTATAATTGATAGGGACCTGGTGAATGGTTTGCAGACTTATTCCCCAAGTCTCTCCTACTGTGTGGATAGGACAGAAGATAGTAGTGTCTTGGTGCTTTCCTGGGTCTCCAAGATTCTTGGAGTGATGAGAACATTTGCATTAAAGTTTTAAAGGGGAACACAAGGCTGTTGGGGCATATATTTTCAGAAAAGGATATCACATGTGTTCTAATTATGGCGAATTTGTTATGGAAAGTTCTACTTGATTAGATACTGTGAATTATGTGACATATTCAATTTTTGCGATGAGCCAAAATCAGAGTTTCTTACACTGAAAAACAAGATTTTTTTAAAAACTTATAATGTAGATTACTCATTATGGATGTGCTTAACATATCATCTGCTTATAAATGAGTTCATCAGTAGTAATTTATATGTGATGCCCTGTTAGGCCTGTTGATAAGGAAGCTCCCGAATGGAGATTTGGTCAGTTAGGTTCAAGCTGATGGCATTTGTTGGTTCTATTAGACAATAAAAACAACAACAAAAAGGACAAGATTATATTTTGGTTTCAATTCATTTATATGAAAAAAAATGAAAATAACAATAAGCTGTAAACCTAGAAAGAAGCTTCAGAAAGCCTTCAACGAAGTAAATTTTAACATTATGCTCTTGAATTCTATTGAGATATGAGGTATTTTCTGTTTAATCTCTGGCAAAAACGATGTTTACATTGTATGATTCATTTAGAAGTTAGAAGAAAATTAGGTGTCATTTCTCAAAACATATGTGTTCCTCTTTATATAATAAGGTAATCTATAGTTATTTCCTTTTACGTCAGCTGCAAAAAACACTCATCATTAATCACATCTAAATTAGCTCAGTGTTCCATTTATTTATGTTCTATTATGGCTTCTTTAGTAATTTTATTTAAGCTTTAACAATATTATTATGAAAGATTATCTGTTAAAACTGAGTTTAAGACACTGTTTTCTCATTTCTTCTTTTTCTTATAGAGAGTGATATTGTCAATTGCTTCTAATGTAAGTATGACCGGGAAGTTACATGAAAGTTATATTTATTAGTCCACGAAGAATCATCTATAATAGTCATATAAATGAAGGGCAACTAGGCATCTATTGCTGGGGAAATTATTTGAAAAGGGGGAGGGAACTTTTAAGGTTTCTATTGTGGCTGACCTTATGGTTATGAATTAAAAAGTAGGCTAATTTGAAGAGCTTTCTGGAAGGAAAAATATCAATGTGTATATTTTTAATATGTAATGTGAATAACAGTCATTTAAAAAGAGTATGAGGGATCTTGAAATTTATCAAGTCCAAAAATTTCTTCTTATGTATGAGACTATAGAAGTATTGAGGCATTAAATGACTTTCCCAGTATCACTCATTGAGTCCATAGCCAAGCTAGAACTGGAGTGCATTGCAACATGGGTTTTTTGTTTGCTTGTTTTGGCTTTTGTTTTCAAATATCACGAATTACTGAGCAAGCATTTGGGAACTCTGAAATAATACAAACCTAAGGATTAACACAGCTTTGGTTAGCTTTAGTCAAAATCACAGCCTCGTTTACATTGAGACTAATCTGTATCAGAATTAAAAATAAAAGTGGAGGTAAACCCCTTCAATTATAAAAATATGCTGTTCTGTAACTACAGAATATTCAGTCCTATTTCTCTGCTCACCTCATCAGGCCTGGCTAAGAAAGGCTGCATCTACTAAGCTAAGTCTAGTCTACACAGCTGTATGTTCCAAAATTAAAATGAATGCAGAGAAGGCAATGATGTGTATAGCCATTCTGTTCCATAGAGAGGTATCTTAGTCCTCAGTAAAAAGAAATTTTAGAAAACTATTTGACCACATAAACCTATAGCCTTCGAATAGCCATATGTTCTGACATGATAACCTCCCATCTTTTCTTAGAAACAATATAAAAATCCCAAAGAAAATAACTGTCGTATTTCTCAATGCTATTTGTAATATTGAAAATTAACAAGAATAGAAAGCAAACTAAATAAACTGTTTCTAAAATATGTTAATTTGATGGACTATTAGGCAAACAATAAAATCTGTGTAACATGAAAAAACAAAACATTCATTGCTAAAAAGCAAAGAACAAAATAAGAAAATATTGTAAATGTTGCATCCCTGATAATGATTATAACATTAAATTTACTTCTAGTAAACTTTGTATGTTCCAATTTTTCTACATAGAATATACTTTACTTTATAATCAAGAATTTGCTTACTGTAAAACAGATGAAAGAAAATGATAGAGGCTTTTAAAGGATACAGTGCAGAGTGGTGTGAAAAATGAAAAATGTGTAGTTATAAAAATGTCGTGCTTTTAATTTTACAGAGCTAGAAGACCTAGCTTGAAGCCATTTAAGCTCAGAATTGCTGCTACTTGTGAATTCTGCTTTCGTTTGTAATTCATGGGAAGAATTATATTTTTATTACTCACTGTCAACTTCTCATTTTCTTTTTGCCACCTGGCCCCTTCTGTCGTCTTCCTGCTTTCCTTCCACTACATTTTTCCTTGGATTTGGTTATAAACTCAAGGCACTTGGACATTCCATTTTGAAAAGATTAAATATGGTTCTAGGAAGACATTTATTCTGATCAAAATGATAAAAATGAAATATATCTCCCCTGCTGTTTATTTTAAATTACATGATAAGTCTGTTAGCTCTTCCTATTTATGTTCAATAAAGAAAAAGGCTCAGAAAACCAATTTCCTTTACCAAGATTATTTTTAGATAATTACTGGTATTAGATTATTAATGTTTCAGAAAATGAGTCTTAAGTACTGGTTTTCTATGTGTTAAATTTCATTTTTCATAGCTTTTGATGACTTATTTTTTTCCTATAGTTTTACATGAATGACACACCCATCTCTGAATACTTGGCATTCAGAGATGGGTGTGTCGTTCATGTAAAAGCAAGGTGTTGGCAAACTTTCTCTATAAATAACCAAACAGAAAATATTTCAGGCTTTGTGGGCCACATACAGTCTCTTTTGTAATTACTCAAGTCTGCCAATTGCAGCCCAAAGCAGTCATAGATGATACGTAAATGTACAGGCCTAGCTGCTTTCTAATAAAACTTTATTTACTAACACTGAAATTTGAATTTCATGAAACGCTATTCTTCTTTTGATATCTTTTCCAACCCTTTAAAAATGCAAAAAACAGATGCAGGCAAGAAGAGGGGTAGCAAGTTGTGTTTTCCTATTTCTGCCACGAATCAAGTGGGAACAAAATGATGAGCAAAAATATCAGGGATTCTGCTGAGTAAAAACCTTGTCCTGATTCTCAACCTGATATACCTCATATCTTTCATTACGCTATTACCTAGACACATCCTTGAGAGACCATCACACTGAATACCTTTACACCGTGTGATAGATTCAAAAATAGCCACAGTTCTTCACAGCTCCTTCAATCCGGACATGAAAGAGGGATCGTACTTACCCAGGCAGGCTGGCCTTGTGACTTACTTTTGCCAGTAGAATGTAGCACTGCAAATTTAGGCTAGTCTTTTGCCCACTCTGCCCTTACTATGGAATAGGTCATCATGGGAACATCTCTGTATAGTTTGCTAGAAGATAAGAAAACTCATGGCAAATGAATGAACCATTCCAGCAGAAGTATCTTAAATAAGCCAGTTCCCAGTCCAACCAGCAACTGACCAAACACAGGTCAAGAAGTCCAATTGATATCTGATAAGGCTGGCTCAGATCAACAGAACCAACCCATGGAGCCCAGCTCAATTTGCCAATTTACAGATTTCTGAGCTAAATAAAGTTATTGTTTAATCCACTAAATTTTGGGGTAGTTTTTTTTACCCAGAAAAGCAAACAGATACACCTGGCTTCTGCCTATTATGTGTAAAGATATTCATGGAGGTATCTAAGCGGAAGATGAAGGACTATACGCAATTCCTCCAGTAGGTATAGAAAGAGTCGTGGGAAGAACTGCATATATTGAAGAACTGCATATATATTAGGAAGTTAAGAAGAGGAACTAGCATTTATTGGGTACCTACTATGTTTTAGGCACAGTTTCAGGTGATTTATTCCTTATGTCCTCAAAATAGCGCTATGAGGCAGGTGTGATCAAGTAGGCTATATATTTCCTAAAGTTCAAACAGGAGGACTATGATTCGAACAGTCATGTTTGACTTGCAAGTGCTTTCTAAGACATCATGTTCTCAGAAACATCAAAATGTAATTTAAATTTAGTATCTGGACTTCTGAAGATTTTGAGCAGTGTTTATGTTTATAGACTTACTTTTTTTTGCTCTTTTAATTTTGATGAGATCTTATGTTTTATCATTGCATTAAAAGATAGTGGATAGATAATATACATTGTTCTTTCACACAGCTGAGAACTTGCTAGACTGATAATGATAAAACTTTAAATACTCAAATCTGGGAGAATAGGTATTAGCAGACAAGAGAATCCATCCAATGTATGTAAGACAGAAGGTGGTACCAAGCGGACTAGAGCAGGAGGAAACAGAGGCAGAAGCAGGCCTGGAGTGGGAGAGACAGAGAGGGGCTGACATGACCTCTAGACTCCCAAAGAGGCTTGAAATCTGGAAACACTTGTTTTGACAATGGGAAAAAGTGAAAATTTTATGAAATCAGAGTGTGTCTTTGAAAAACTAAAGATGAAATAATTGAGACCCATATGTCTCTACAGGTGCAGAATTCTCAGCAATCCGATATCTATACCCAACATAGGAAAAAAACAGCAAAATATTTATTTCTAGAGAAAATATGTGGCCTCAGAGAAAATATTTCAAATTTAGATAGTTCGGAGCCTCAACATAATTGTCTATTCCCATGGTTATATAGTTCAATCAAACAAATCCTCCTTCCATGTACACAGAGCCTAGAAGTCGGCTTTCTAATTTCCTTATTCTTAAAACTTAGCCAACAGTTAAGATCACTATTTGAACTCAACCCTAGATAAACCAATGTAAAACAAAATTCTGAATGAGAAAAGATAATTTAGAATAGAAAATATTTTTAAAAAACTAATTAGCATAAGAAAGGATTTGTTTGTATACACACAAAAAGGAGATCTGAAAAAGGAAAAAGAAAGGGCTCATGAAAATTAAAAACATAAAGATTGAAACACAAAATCAGTGGAAGGATTGGAATGTCAAGTCAAACAGTTCTCTCAAAGACGAGAACCAATCCAGTTGCTAGTATGACAGCACAGGACCACTCCAGAAGGTCCATTATCCAATAAACTAGAGTTCTAAGGAAAAAGAGTTGGAAAACAGCAAGGAAAGATCACAAGATGATTTCCCATATCTGAAGGACACACATTTCCTGGTTAAAGGGGTCCACACAGTGACCAGCACAATAACTGAAAACTATATCCACACTTCATTTCAATATTCAGAACTATGAGTATAACATGCAATTTATAGTGCTGGTAGAAAATATTTTATCCTAAAATAGAGGTTAATTGTCAATGAAATATAAAGATAAGATTATAGATATTTGCTTTTGAAGTTGCTTGATAATGTTTACAAGTAAAACACAGTAAAACAAAAGAGAGAGATGGGATTTAGGATTGCATCTAATCGGGAAAGCAATGAAAGGAAGTCTCAGAATGTCAGCTGTATTACAAGCCAAAGAAAACAAGGCTAATATTGAAGTAGGAGACCAATGGGGCCCAAGAAGGAGATTTCCTAGGACATTATGGGAATATCTACTTAGTGGGTATTTCAAGTAGTTATGAAAAAAAAGGAGAATAGTACAAGTAATCCCACATACCTATGACCTAGTTTCAATAATTATTGACCTATGACTAATCTTTGCTATATTTTCATATATGTTATTTCAGGAAGTTAATAGATAACTAAATTTATGGAAAAATTATATTATTTATATATGTTGAGATAAGTAAGTGAATAATAAGCTATAATTTTAATAAATGATTGCCTATTAGGAATAATACTGGTGATTAGAAAAGAAGAGGAAAGGCAATAGCGTTTTTATTAAGACCTTGTATAATAATTGCTTTATAAAAACGTGTACTTGATGAAAATTTATGTACAATTAACATAAATATAAAATATAATTAATAAAAATGGAAACTAAGTAGTGTACGATAAGGAAATTGAGACCCTAAAATGCTGAAGCAATGCTTTACGATAGCAATTTAGAAAGTCAGAGGCGATGACATGCCTGGAACACAAATTTTAAACTGCTAGTCATGAAGCACAAAATCATCCTGCTATTTGAGAAGAATGGGGTGGAAAGTGTTACTGCTAAGGATTTATGTCATATTCTTTATGAGAGTATTAAAAAGAAGGCAAGTCATGATTTAAGTTTGGCAAATACCTAGATATATTATAAACTTCATGATAAAAATTGCAGTACAGAATATGCATTAGATACATCTTTGGTGAAGAAATGGTGCTCGATATATTGTTCAGAGTAATTTTTTTTGTCCTAGCAAAGTTACCATCCATAAAAAAAGAGATGTCATTAATCACTTGAAAGGCAACTTTATAACAGGTTTCATTCAGTGATATGAGACTTGCAATTACTTACATAGCAAATATCCATCAGTTTTTTAATGGATATTTGCCTCTTTGTTGGAAAATTTTACAAATTATGTTGAAGCCAGAAACCTCTCAACTTGGTTAGAGCGAAGTTTAGAATGCCATATAGTATTTGGGCATCCTCCGCATGGTATCCTAGGCTGGATCACTTAGAAACAAAACCTGAGACAGTGATTCTTGTTCAAGTGTTTCGTTGAGAAATATATTCAGGAGAAAGAACATGAAGGAAATAGGGTAAGGTGTGGTGGGCAGGGGCAGGGGGAGGTAAGAAAAGAAATTATGGAAGCAAGAGTGTGGTTTCACCACAGTCTCATTAGGGAGTTCTGAAACATGAATTGTACCACGGAAATTATTCCACCCAGAAGCAAGGGCACCGCTCTTTTGTTTAAACACCCCCATAAGTAAATCATTGGCCAAAGCGAGGCAGTCATTTGGGCCAATAGCTTCTTCCATTTAGTAGAAGGCAATCTTGATACCAAAGAAAGAAGCAGTTGTGAGCCTTTAGTAGCCAAAACTCACAGAATCTGGAACATGGGTACAGTAGCCTGGTAAATGTCATCTGAGTGAGTCACCAATAGCATCCACTAAAGCTGGTTCTAGAAACAAAATATTTCTAATTAGACAAACCATGTGAACACCAAGTTGTATATCGTTACATTTGAGAACTTCCACCTCCTGTTCTGCTTTATCAGAGTTCCTGCTTTTAGAAAATCATTAAAATCACATTCTCCAATGGAGAGCAAACTCTAATTTCTTTCAAGTGATATATAGTTAAATTCTTCTCCTTCTATTTCATTCAGTGTAAGATGGTCTTTCTCTCACACAGGTCTGACCTCTTTCCAGCAAGCTTTATTGCGCCACTTCCATGTATTTTAAATTATATTCATTCCCATTTTTTGTCATCTATTAGGAGAACAATTTTCTTAGAATCTCTTTTCATTGTTCAGTGAGTTAATTCTAAAACATTCTCTATTCTCTTGATGTTCTTCATATTTCATTTCCATGTGAATGGAAATGCATTTAGACTTGAGCTCTTGTACCTTCTAGTCTATATTTTTAGAGTTTGTTAACAGGTGAGGCAACTTTTATAAATCCTAGCATTTGAAACATTAATTATCCTAATACATATAGTAAAGGGCTATTAATTACAAATATAAGACAATTAACTTTTGAAAGTGGCTCTCTTACTCATGGACATGAAATATAGACTAGTGGTTACCAGAGGACTATAGACTTGTGGTTACTAGTGAAGTGGGGGAGGAGCGGGGAGGTAGATGGGGTAAAGGGGATCAAATATAGGGTTTAGGGGGAAAGTGAAGTGGATAAAGGGGATCAAATATATAGAAGCTGAAGGAAACTGGACTTTCAGTGGTAAACACACAGTAGAATATATAGATGTCAAATGATAATGTACACCTGAAAATTATATAATTGTATTAACCAATGTTACCCCAATAAACTTAATTAAACATTAAAAAAAGAAAAAGAAAATGGCTCTCTTTCTCCTGTATCTAAAGTAATCTGTTTTTAAGTCCACTTAATACTCTTGTACTTATATGGTGGTTTAGGCCTTTTTTAAAAAATTTAAGGTGTACAATAATGCACTATGAGAAATAAGATAGATGTTACTATCTCTATTTCCTGTTGATAAAACTAAAATACAGAGAAATAAAATGTTTCCAAGTTGCTTTGCTAGGAAGTCAACATACTATTAGAAAAATGATTTTTTTTCTTATATCCATCCTATAGCTCTCTTCATCATATTGATTTGTCTCGAATTTTGTGGGTTAAATTTTGGTTACATTCACTATGCTAAGCAATATTTATTGCATAAATCATGCAATGAAGATATTCATTCTTAAAGAAACATTTATGGTTTCATATTTCAGGAATCCTGGAGACCACCTACTGATTGATGTAATGGCTCTTGAATCTGAGCAATGAGAAGGAGGTGCCTCATTGAGGCTGAACCAAGTCATACAATTGCTAGAAGTTCTGAGTTTTTGTGCTTAAAATGAGTTTTAAAAGACAAGACTTTTGGTCTTATCTACACTGTGGACAGATTTCATTGCTACATATCATTAATACAACACAAATAAATAATTCTAATTAAGCCATTTTAAAAGGATAATACTTCTAGATGAAGGCATGAGAAACCATAAATGGGTATATGTCTGAACTTTAAGAGTTCGGAAGAGGAAAGGTGACATTGGGAAGAAGGAAAATTGGGGAAGGCCTGTGAAAAATAGGTCCTGAGATTTTTTTAAGCAGATGCTAAATTTTAAATATTTCAGTGAGTTTGAATAGGCATTTGGGAAGACTATATTGCTTTTACTTATTCAACGTTAGAAGCAGAATATGATAGAATTAGCAACCGAGTTCCATTACTTTCCATTGTGTGTATTCAAATAATATCAGTTGAACTAAAAAAGACAAGCATATTTTCTTTTGCTTTTCGATGAGACAGTGGGAGAAGAACAATACCAAGTGACTTAGCCTTTGCTATTTAGCTCTTTGGTGACAGAACCGAGGCTGGAAAAAGACTTGCTTTTCACCCACTAGGCTGTTCTTAGTAGATGTAAATGCTGGTACCTTTTCCAACTCTCTAATGCAGAATGATGTTTACATTTATTTAGTGGTCTCCAGGCATCCTTACATGGGTATATTTTATGTAAGTTATAAGTTTTGTATTTTTTTTAAATTTTCATGTTACAGCTACATTCTCCACCCTACCCCATCCCCCAAAAAGGATTTATTATTGTAAAATTAACATGTTAGAGGAGGTCTCAAATTTAGTATAGCTTCTTTATAATCATTACAACATCTCTTAGGAGACCATATACAAAGGGAATAATTTAAAAGTTAACAATTTCCCAAGTAATCATACTGTATAATTAGGATTTTACAAATGCACTTTGATATGTATATTAGATGGACAACTGGGAGTAGTTCTTATACACATGTACACATCTTCATGCCATAAATCTATACTAAATGATAAGAAAAAAATAAACCACATGCTCAAAAGTAATGAATGAAATTCCTGTGTGTATTCTCCCCATCTCTTTTGTATTATGTAAAGAGAATTCATCTGACTGATGCAATATAGCCTGCCATCAGGAGACACTGGTTAGTACTTCTTGTATGTTTTTCATCTCTAAGAGAAGTTACAGAAAGTTAATGGGGAGAAAAAAGAAGAGTGGGTAATGAAATGTATGTACCTGAACAGAGGAATTTTAATACTCTGTTCTCATTACTACTTGAAACAATTACTCTACAAGATTAAGAATGAAGATATAAAATTAAAAGCTCCGTTTCTTACCTAATCTTTTTTCATTCTGCATGACGTCATATTCACAGAACACATTGGCCTTTATTACTGAAGAATATTTGACAATTAAAATTGTATGTATTTAAGTTGTGCAATAAGAAGTTTCGACATATATATACATTGTGAAATACACCACAATTAAGCTAATTAACATACCCTTCACCTCAGATACTTACCATTTTCTTTCCTTTTTTTTTTTGTGGTGAGCACACTTAAAATCTACCCTCTTAATAAATTTCAAGTATACAATAATGCATTATAAACTATAGTCGCATTGTTGTACATTAAATCTCCAGAACTCCATCTCGTGTAACTAAAACTTTGTTCACCTTGATCAATATCTCCCCCATTTACTTCTTCCTCCAGCCCCTGGTAACCACCCTTCTACTCTCCGCTTCTATGAATTTGACTTTTTTTCAGATTCCATGTATACATGAGGTCATGCAGTATTTGATTTTCTATGTCTGGCTAATTTAACCCAGCATAATGTCCTCTAGATTCATCCATGTTTTCAAAATTACAGTACTTCCTTCTTTTTAAGGCTGAATAATATTCTATTTTTAATAAGTTGGAATACTCTGATATATGTAGTTTTTTTACATTTACACATTTTTCTTTTATATATGCATACTTATATATATACACACTAATATATACACATTTCTTTAATATATATTTTATTTTTATTCATTCATCTGTTGATTAGTGAAGTTGAGCACTTTTTTATATACCTGTTGGCCATTTTATATTTTCTTTTGAGGATTGACTATTCAGGCCCTTTGCTCATTTTTTTAACTGGGTTATTTGGGTTCATTTGGGTTTGTTGTTGGTGTTGTTTTCCTATTGAGTTTTATAACTTCTCTGTATATTTTGGATATTGACTTCTTATCATAAATATGGTTTGTAAATGTTTTCTCCCATTCCATAGATTGCCTTTTCACTCTTTTGATTGTTTTCTTTACTGTGCCAAAGCTTTTTAGTTTGATATTATCTCATTGTTTATTTTTGCTTTTGTTGCCTGTGGTTTTGGTGTCATAACCAAAAATCTCCCAGGTCAATGTCAAAAGCTTTTTCCCTATTTTCCTTCTAGTAGTTTTACAATTTCAGGTTTTACATTTAAGTTTTTAATCTATTTTGAATTGATTTTTGTATAGTGTGTAAGATAAGGGTCTAATTTCATTCTTCTGCACGTGGTTATCCAATTTCCCAATACCATTTACTAAAGAGACTATCTTTCCTCATTTTGTGTTTTGGGGACCCTTGTTGAAGATTAGTTGACCAAATATATGTAATTTTATTTCTTGGCTCTCTGTTCTATTCCATTGGTCTATACGGTATGCCAGTGTCATACTGTTTTCAATGCTGTAGCCTTGTAATATATTTCAATATCAGGAAGTGTGATACATTCAGCTTTGTTCTTCTTGCTCAAGACTGCTTTGGCTATTTGGGATCTTTTGTGGTTTCATATGAATTTTAGTAATGCTTTTTTCTATTTATGTAAAGAATGTCATAGGATTTTGATAAAATTGCACTGCTTCTGTAGTTCACTTTGGGTGGTATGGGCATTTTAACAGTATTAATTCTTCTAATCCATGAACATAGATGTATTTCCATTTATCTGTGTCTTCCTTTATTCTCTTCATTGTTTTCTAATTTTCAATGTACAAGTCTTTCACTTCTTTGTTAAATTTATTCCTAAGTATTTTACTATTTTTGTTGCTATCATTAACAGGATTATTTTTTTAAGTTTATTTTTTGAAAATTTCATTGTGTATAGAAACATAATTGATTTTTGTATATTGATTTTGTATCCTGCGATTTAACAGGACAGACTAATTTTTTGTTGTTGTTGAGTCTTTTGGGTTTTTTACATGTTCTCTGCAAACAGAGATGATTTTGCTTCTTCCTTTCCAATTTGGATACCATTTATTTCTTTTTCTTGTTTAATTGAAGTGGCCCAAACTGCCAGTATTATTTTGAAAAGAAGTAGCAAGAGTGGGAATTCTTGTTGTATTGGATCTTAGAGGGAAAGCTTTCAGTTTTACCCCATTGATTATTAAGTTAGTTGTGGGTTTTTTCTGTATGGCCTTTATCATATTGAGGTAAGATCTTTCTATTACTATCTTGTTGAGACACATTGGACTTTAAAAAGCATATTTTTTATTTGTTGAGTCCAAATAAATTTTAACCGAATATATATTAGATGGAACCATATAAAATTGCCAATATTTAGACCTCATTTAAAAAATAACAATTTCATGTGGTTCGAGCTAATGCATGTCGTATAATTTTAATATGTTTTTAATACTCTACCAAATTATATCCTGACTCCATCAAAAGCAAACAAATCAATATAAACCCTCAATTAGTTAACAATTTACTTCCCACAATCTTAGAAAAGATATTTTTCTTGGTTCTACAATAAATAAGAACCTAAAACCACAAAAATTTCTGTTGAGATTTGAGTTGGGTAATATCAAATTTGTATATTTAAGTTGAAGAAACTTGATCTGTTTATATAATAAATATTTTATTTATTTACATGATTTAGCTCTCCGTTTATTTAAACATTTCTTTTAACAAAGTTTACAACCTCTAAAAAATCTTATTTTGTTGTTAAATTTATTATTCAGTACTTTATTTATTTGATATTTGAGTAAAGAATATCATTTAAAACATATTTTCAAACTATTTGCTGCTGGATTATATAAATGTAATCAATTTTGGGATTGGTATTTTATCTCTTTAATTTTGATAAGATCTAAATTAATTCTATTTATTTGTTTGTATATTCATGAGTCTTTTAATGTGGAGAACTGAAACATCTGGAATAATAACACTTTAAGTTTTATCTTTCCATCCTCATATATTTTATCCCTTTTTTTTACTACTTACTAAGTAATCTATGTGTTTATTTCTGTGCAGTCCCCTTTATTACATTTACTGTTTATTTCTGTGTAGTACTTCTATCATCACTCAATTAGAAACAGTTAATTATATTGAATATTGTTAGCCTGATCATATTTAGGTATATGTGTATGGATAGGTCTCCTTTCCTATATTTATTATTTATTTCTCTGCAAGTCTTCTACCACCCCGCTGATTAGCAGTAGTTAATTATATTAGATATTCTTAGTCTGCTCATATTTAGATATACGTACATATAGAAAAATAAGATAGGTATTTCTTAGCTGTATCACACCAGACAAACAGATTCTAGTTTCTCACTATCATTTTGCACTAAAGAAATCAGAGCTCCTTGGAGAAATGGCCAATTCTAGAGCTGGGGCAGGAAATGCATGATATGATCCTGAGATATCTCCTTACTCCAATTGATCAATTACCTGAGAAATGGTAGCTACTATTACTGAGTACTTTGTATTTGCCAGAAACTATATTAAGTTCTTTACATGTGTTATCTCATTTATTCTGTGCCACAATACTATGACACACTTATTTTTAATCCCAGTATATTGCATGAAAAACTGAAGCTCATATAAATAAAGCAACCTTCCAAGGTCCCAGAGCTAATAAACTGTGAAACCTAAGATTCAAATCCAGCCCCATGCTTTTAGTCAATAGAATGTTCAGAATCTATTGTTTTCTCTTGAATGTAGTTTCCATTCACAATACCACTGTGGTAGTCGTGCTCTTTAATTTCTCTTCATTCATTTCTTTGGAAATTCTAGCCTTTTTTCCTGTCCAGTTAAGACAACTATGCATGTTTCCACTAAAAGTGGAAAGATAATAATGAACTCAAAAGTATCTGTTTTTGCAACTTTTCATGTGCTATTTCCTCCATGGCATAAGCCTTCCCTCAGTCAGATACAAGCAGATGCCCTGTCATAACCCTGTCAAACAGCTTCTTCCATCATTAAACCTCTCTTCATTATTGCAAGCAAAAACTCTCTCTCCACCGTCCTCTCAAAGAAATTTGTTTTCCCTCCTAGTCTAAAATGGCATTCCTCATGATATATGTGGGGTATATGTGGGATATAAACCTAAAAGCAACAAACAAACAGGACAGAGACTCATGGACATGGACTAGTGGTTACCAGAGGGGAGCAGGGGAGGGGGAAGTGGGGAGATATATGGGGTAAAGGGATCAAATATGTAGTGACAGAAAGAAATTTAACTATGGGCAATGAACACGCGATGCAATATATATATATATATATATATGCCTTATTGCTGAATTGTACACCTGAAACTTACTGTATTTTGTTAACCAACGTCACCATAATAAGAACTAATTAATTAATTAATTTTTAAAAAGATTAAATGAGTTCACAGAAATGAACTATTTCTAAGAATAAAATAAAATAAAATAAAATGGCGTTCCTCGTTGCTTCATAATGGACCTTATCCATTTTCCCAACTAAATAGTGAGATATTTCATGGAAATGTTTTGTTCATCTCGGTGTCCCCTGCAGAACAAAATATGGTGCTGTCTTTAAGCAATGTTCCCCAGAAGACAGTTGAGATATAGCTCTCTCTGCTTTCCTGAGAAAAGAGTCATCGCCTCCCAAGTGTTTCTAGCTAAATTTCTTGTTTATTTTCTGCTCTCTTGTTTTTCTCCACATGTCTTCTCTGACATTTTCTGAATATCCTTTTTTTGTTGCTGTAATACCTCAATCTTTCTGAAATATCCAATTATCAAAATCCTCTTTAAACGCCTCCACTTGCCTTCCCAGAATTTTTTGGATAAATGCTATTGGTTCAGCTGTTTTAATATGCTCCTTAGCTCTGAGTTCTTTAAGCTGATCCAGGAATTTCTGTCTCTCTTTTTTCTTCACCTAATAGAGATATAGCTTTCTATATCCAAAACTTTCAATCCAATTCTTACGGAAGATGTGCAAAGGTCTTTTTTCTCCATATTTCAAAGACTTCGCATTTACACATATCAGTAAAAATTCCACAGCAGATTTGTTTCTTCCCTCTACAGAATAAATCTCTTCTCATTTTCTAAATGAAAAGCACAGAGTATTTGATTAAGCCTGTCCTCTAGCTGCCAGAATTTTAGATTTCACTTCAGGCTTACATTCACTCATTCAAACTAAGTCAGGTAAGCCAATTTTACTGGGATTGTTTATATGTCTCAATTTTTTCGAGGTTATTATTTTTTTCTTATATTGACAATCAAATTCTGCAAGGTAGTGACTAGAGATGTGAGTTAGATCTAGCTTCTTGAATCCACAATATAATTCCTAGAAGCTTTTTTTTTTTTTCTCTTAGCATTTTTTATAAAGTCAACACAAATTCTCCGGTGAACTAAAGTTGCCTGGCATTGGATGTGATAGTGGAAGCTGCCTCCTTAGCATCCAGGAGACAGATGCTTGCTTCAGGTCTGCTGTTTTCCTTTAGAACAGCTCATTTATTTCTATCCCAACTACCCACGGCACTACCCTAAATCTCATACTGCCACTTCACTTGTTCAGTCTATTTTGTAAACATGGATCTCCTAACTCAGGTTGTTTTCTTATGAATCCTGATCCAAGGACGCTGCTCTTCTCTGAACTATACATGTGATTGCTTCCTTTTCCTTCATCACTTTTTAAGACCTTTCTACAGTTGATAGTATTCTACTGGCCAGGACCGGGCATAAATGGCTATGATTTGCCTTTCTAACCTTTTAACCTTTACTGCTCCTTTTGCTTCTCCATTCCCCTACTCCTCCCAGTTCTCCTCTGGTCCTGTCAATTGTGAGTTACTGCACTGTGTATAGATGTCGTGCTGATTCTTCATTATTCCTTGTGCTTCATTTTTCATTTTGTCAAGTAGGCCCAGTTTATTGGATTTTCATAACAGCCCCAGGAAGTGGGAGGAAGGACTTTACCCTATTTCTCAGTTACATAAACCAAGATTCCAGTGTGTAACCCAAGTTTCTGAATCATGATACTGTAGCTCTTCAAATGCTTAAGCAAGGCAAATAACTAGAAATATGGCAAAAATGCCAAAGTCAGAGAACTGATTCTTTCCTATTTCTTCTCATCATCACAATATAAACCTTAATTCATACCAGGACACATTATCTTTCTGTGCTTTATTTTTCTCACCTGTACAATGGGGCTAATACAAATATCTACACTGTATTAGAATTCTATAAGTTCATACATATAAGACATTTAGAATGGTGACTGGCACACTCAGTAAGTGTTATCTATTATTATTACATCCAAATAAAATACAATCACATCTTTCTTCTCAAAATGTATTTATCTACTGTTATGTTTTATGCCTTTAGCTATGCCATTATTTAAGTCCCCTAAATTACTAAATTTAATCATCTGTAACTTACTCATTTACATTCATCTACCAATAATATTTGTTGACTTTATCTTTGAAACAACTTAACATCCATCTCTTTCTCTGCATCCCCATTTACTACTGTATCAAATAAATAAATATATAGTACTATTACTTTGAGAAATGTGAGGTCTTATGGAAAGAGGCTTATGATCCAATGAATATATTAAATGGCAGTTTCATCCAAAGACACACCATATAAACAATTCACACCCAGAATAGTGCCCCTTTGGGAAGTAGGAGGAAACTGGATGGTATCTGGATATTGTGTAAATATCCATTTACACAAGTCCAGGAATCTTGATGTGGCTCATCAATGTTCCATTATGTTTTAGTCCAACAATGTCAGAAGAAATTGATTTATTGTGTGTCAATCAAGGGTGGCTAGATTATGCATTGAAACAAAAACTCCAAATCTTGGAGCCTTCCAAAACAAGATTTTTTTTTTTCCCCTTGATTCTTCTAGAAATTTGCCATGGTTTGGTAAGAGGCTTAACTCTAGACTATCCTTATACAGGTAAAGCTAAAGGAGATTCCATCATTAAGAACAGCCATCCTCAACTTTTTTGGCACCAGGGACCAGTGCTCCTATGAGACTCTAATGCCTGATGATCCGAGGTGGAGCTGAGGTGGCGATGCTAGTGCTGGGGAGCGGCTGCAGATACAGATGGAGCTTTGCTCACTTGCCCGCTGTTCACCTCCTTCTGTGTGGCCTGGTTCCTAACAGGCCACAGATGGTACCAGTCTGCAGCCTGAGGGTTGGGGATCCCCGATTAAGAATGCTGCTGATCATCATGGTAAGAGGAAAAAAGCACTGGAACGTCTTTCCACAAGAAACGTTGCCCCACATCTGACCATAATCCATTGGCCAGACTTTCACAAGATCCCCAAAATGCAAAAGGGGTAGAAAAGCCAAATCCTCCCATGTGATCAAAAGGACAACAGAACAGATATACATGAACGTTACATGTCTCTACCAAATCATTTAAGTTGGAAAATCTTAGTCTTCAGAAAAAACATCTCCTATCAGTACATGTCCCAGAATGGGGACTTATATATAAACCCTTTGGGTAAATAATATGCCAAAAGAACAGGGCAAAAGATGGTCTCATAAACTTCTTCAGGAACAGATAAAAATCCCTAAAATCCGAAGATCAATTTGATTCTCATAAGATATTCTTTATTAATCTATAGTCTCTTTAGGTGACATGTTCAGGCAATCACATATGCTTGAGAACCCGTCTGTATATTATCATTTCGGTTGTCCCTTTCACTGCTTTGTAATCTAGAAATCCACATTGTTTAACTAATGGTGTGATACCACCTTTTATGCTTGGTTAAAAGATTTACAAGTCTGACTTTTTCATCCACAATTTGGGCAACAAATCCAAACCCCTAACTGCTCTAGTCTTAACCCTCCAGGCTTCCCTCGGTATTGTTTCTGGTGTTATTTTCTAAAACACAGCTGTGGTCTTATAACCTCCATGCTTAATAGCCTTCTATAATTCCCTGTAACCTTGAGGAAATCTTAAGTCTTACCTATCTCTCCACCTTCATAGTTTTACCACCTACATGTAAATTCTACAGGTGGAGGAGACTTATTATTCAATTTACTCTTTCTCTGATCTGTGATCCTGCTATGCTCTTTTGGAGGGTGGCAATATAAGGTTACTGTTCTTTTAAGTTTCTAAGGTTTAAGTAGTTTCATAGGCTGCAATGAAGATATAGACAGAACTTTTAAAGACTATTTCCTCTAGTTTATCCATATACTAAGGATTTGATATGACCAACTACATGTCATTAACAACCTTTAAAAAAAATAAAGCCAAGTAATGAAACATAAAAATAGCTCATCAACAGCAAGTGCTAAGAGTAGGTAAATTTGCTCAACTCAAGATTCTGACCTATGTTTGCCTATGATATTTTTGCCATAATCATTAAGTTGCTATTTTGAGAGAGTATATTTTCAGAGTTCACATAAAGAATGCAATGTACTGAAAAGTGCTTATATTTAATAATTTCAAATAATGCTAACAGAAACATGCATTATGAAATGATTTACAAGATAACGTATGGTATATATTTATAAGCCTTTCTAGTGTACTTTGATGTTCATGTAATTATTCTACTTTAGCATTTATATTATTCCTTTGTTCCAACTAATCTATTCTATTATTATACTTTTGTTACACACCTGTCTTTTTATTCTTTATATAGTATATAAATTATTGTCAGGATTGAAAATCTTAATTTGTTTTCCACAACATGATTTGCTGATGGGTAAAAACAGGGAAATAAAATAAGTGACATGGGCAAATTCAAGAGGATTTGATGACTGAATGTGGAAGGAGGTGTTGGAATGAAAGATTTTATAATGACTCACAGGTTACCACTCTGGATGACTGATCTGATGTATTTGTCTCCTGGTGATAGGAGTTGATAATCAGTTTTGTTTTTTTTTTAAAAAAAGATGTATCTGTGATAACAAGTCATGATAGTTCAGAGGCTGCACCAGCTCATATAGAAATGGATGGTAGGTGGGTAACATTATAAAGAGATTTACATATTAAATAAAGGGTAAAATTAGGAAGAAGATAGTAAGGGAGTACTATGATGCAAGATGCTTATTTTTAATTAATAGACTTAATAATAATGACATTTCAATAGAAAAAAAGTTCACGAGAGGAAGAGTTGAAGATGTTGGAAAGAAACTGTCATGTCTTTAGGGGTTACCCATATAAGGCTCCATAGGCATCACCATGACTTTTCCCTTTTATACACTGTAATGACTTTTGTGATATTTCAATTTGGCTAAGCTATAGTCCCCAGTTATTCAATTAAACACTATTCTAGGTGTTGTTGTGAAAAATTGCACAATGCAATTAAAGTCCCTAATCAGTTAACTTTAAGTTAGGTATACAGATGCTCCTCAACTTACAATATGGTGATGTCCCAATAAACCCATCGTAAATTTAAAATATCATAAGTCAAAAATGTACTTACTACACCTAACCTACTGGATGTCGTAGCTTAGCCTAGCCTACCCTAAACATGTTCAGAACACAATATCCCCAAAATACTGGCAATGCAGTACACTTGGAGTACAAGTTCATAAATTATGTTCAGGGAACATTCTGAACATTGAGATGGATGCATTTCTCAATGGATTTCTGGCTACTAACCTTTCACAAAGAAAATGACTAATCTTCATGATTACGTGACTGACTGGGTGCTGTGGCTCACTGCCACCACCCAGCATTGAAAGAGTATTATACTGCATATTGCTAGCCCAGAAAAAGATAAAAATTCAAAATTCAAGGTATGGTTTCTACTAAATGCATATTACTTTCACACCATCGTAAAGTAGAAAAATTGCAAATTGAACCATTGTAAGTTGGGAACCATCTGTGTTATCCCAGATAATATGAGGGGACCTGAGTGAATTAGCTTCAAGCTCTTAAAACCAGACTGATAATTCTCAAAGGTACAAAAGAAAGTCCACTTGCAGAAGTAGCTCTGGACCATGCCCATGGAGTTTATCCTGTTTTCAATCTTATTTTCTTTCCTGTCCATGAACAACAGCTTCAGTGTGTGCCATGGGGACTTGCTTACCCAGACTTCACAATCATATAAGCCAATTTTTGTAATACATATATGTTATATAAATATAATTCCTTATAATTATGCTATATGCGATTTATACACATATATACAAACGTACATATATAGGATGATATATATCATATTTGGTCTGTTTCTCTGGTTGAACTTGACTGATATATATTCCCTCAAGTTCCTTGGTCCTCTTTATCTCCATCTTACTCTCATGGTAAAACCAAAATGCTAATTGAGGCCAACACTCAATAAACTTTATAGATCTAGACTATAAAAGATATCTTAGGAAAAAACTACATAATAGGTGAGAGATAACAAATAATAAAAAGATACAGATACTTGAGACCTATACATACTCTGCAAACAGAACCCAACCATTAAGTTTCTCATTATACTGAAGAACTTAAAGTTCCCTAAAACTAGAATTATGGAACATTAGTATGGGTGATTGATTATATGGCTTAAAAATGTTTAGAATAAAAAAACAACTTAAGATGTTTAGGATTCACTAAATTATCTTTCTAACATGTTAAGATCCCCCTAGACAATAGAACCTCTACTCTATTTATTCTCTCCCTTCACTTTCACAATTTTCCTATTGGCTCTGAGAAACACCTTATCTAATAGCCTTCTACAGTTACTATTTAGTAAGTAAAATAAAATAAAATAATATACCCGAAGTATCTGCATTTCTATTTGATGAATGGAAAGTTTAATCAGTCTTAATCAAGATGCTAAAATTATACATGTTAATGTATGAATAACTGATAATGGGATTAGCATAAAGCCAAATAAATGAATCTCTAAAGAGAGAACTTCAGAAATCAGCAATTAAGTAAATCTGTGGATAGGTGAATAATGTGTAAAAATTCTGTGAGCGGTAGAATACCTCTACATCCAGAAAATAATTATAAGTCTGGTAAAATTGAAGGAAGATGCAAAATTGTGTGAGAAATATGTATTCAAAGCCCCAGGCACCTTCTCTGTCGACAATCCCATTTTCACTCCATCTACCCTGACTCATGGTAAATGGCCCTTCTTTATTGGAACCAGGTTGTGCCGACATGTTATACAGCTCTCTTGGAATTCTTAAGTAACTACGTTTGAATACTCCCACCTTTCTCCTTATTTTTCTCAGGTTTTGAAGTTGAGTCCTTCTTTAATCATGGTGCCTTAGCCTTGATGCCCTTGGCCCTAGTTTATGTCTGGACTTTAAATAACCTAGAAACCCAGGAACTCTAAAAGAATGTTCTGCATTACTTGCCATGACAAAAAATGCACTTAAAATAAAATCTACCTTTATTTTAATGATGAACAAGATTAGCCCATTAGGAATTAATTCTCTATTATTTAAACTTTATAAAATTTGAGGCAACCAGGAAGCCCATAAATAGCCCAATTTCAAAGCAGTATAAATGTGGTTAAAGTAACTTTGATTGTTCAACTACTGATGTGCTCCATTTAAGCCAGTTTTTGCTTAATTTATTTAAATTTTTCCCTCTTTGTTGAATTAAAAATATGCCAGACTAAGCCCAGTAATTTGTATTTGTTATTTTAAGGATAATATTAAAATGTAAAAATCCTGAATAGAATATTGATTTGTCCTTTGTAAAGTTTTGTCTGAAGAGATTTTATTCCAGTAATAAGAGAATATTCTTGATTTTTCAACCATTAAAACATTCGAAACCTGTTTTAATTTTTCATAAAATTTAACAAAAAAAAAAAAAGGAGACATTGCACCACCTCTGGTTGGTTTTGTCAGTTTCACAGGCAAATTCAATGATTATTGACTTGTGATAGGAAGATCTTCATTACTCATAAGCTCTCAAGGGCATTTTGCATGGAGCGGCGCTACTATCAAGCTGGGAGAGGGGAACGGGGTTCTAATCCTTATTCTCTTTGGGGAGGAGGTTACTCAGGTAGCTTACCTTGGTACCAGTTTTCCCTTGTAGAAGATGATGAGGTTTGAGAAACTAAGCTGCAAGATTCTTTCCAGGTCTAACATTTTATGATATATGAGTGAAAATTCACTAAAATAGAAAGCACAAAAAAAGCTGCTGCAAAAATAGTGACTTATCCAACATTTTCCAAGCTCATAAATTATGTTCAGAGAACATTCTGAACATTGAGATGGATGTATTTCTCAATGTATTTCAGGCTACTAATCTTTCACAAAGAAAATGACTTCCATCATACATTATGTACTTAGAGAGCAAATGAAGTTTCTAAAATTGTCTCTGTCATACTTAAATATAAATAACTAATTCACTGAATGATCAAATCTCCTTTCTAGTTATTAAAACACTGCTCAGTGCTTTTTTACTTTCAAATTAAATTGACTTCTCTAACGTTCTTGAAGATAAAAAAATTATAATACTACCATGTTTTAAAGTAGATCAAATTGCACTGATAAAAAAAAGACAAAAGTTTAATTTTTAAAACCCCACAATTTATTAATACTATCAGCCAAAGATAGTAGGGCTTGAGCCAAATCAATGAGGTAGCCAAGAATAAATATATACTTCTTTTAGTTTATCTCAAGTAAAAAAAGTGCTTCAAAAACAAGACGATTTCAGGTTCAGCTCCATGTAAAGTGCTTAGAAATCATTACTCTCATTCTTAGAATACATGATAAAAGCTGAACAAACTGAAAAAAAAAAAATTACTTTTCTCAGACCCAACAAAGAATTGAACTCACAGGACAAAGCACCATCCTAAAATATTGAAATATAGGAAAATACAGAGAACCTCAACTGAAACAGAGAATCAGCCCAATTTCAGCTTATGGGGATCAGAAATCTCTGGAGCCATAAACTTACAAGAAAGTTTAAATAGTTGTTTTGACAAATTGCTAGAGGCTGAGTGTAGATTGGACTATGAATAGAAATTCCAAGGTGCCTAGTGTTAAGGGAGACTCCACATTTTCATAGATTTGCTTCCAGTAGCACCATCAAGTTCTCATAATAAAAAATCAAGAAAAATCTCCTGCTGTTTCTGGCAAAGGAAAGAGAAGTTATCACTTTGAAATTTGCAGAGCTTTCTCATAACAAAGGTCTACTCTCCAAGGAAGAAGCCTTTTCTCAATCCTTATCTGACCTGGGGAAAGAGCAATTATCCAACTCCAGTACCCAAGAGCCTTTCTGTCTCACCTAAGGCATTAAAAAAAGCTGAGATCCACTTGTGAAGCTCACAGTCCAGGGACACAGATCTACTAAAAGACTGAGATTTAATTATAAGATTATAGAATGCTTTCCTAAATGTTACAATCACATCCACAGGAATGAATGTGATAACAGTGGATCAAAGCTGAAAAAGCTTAAAAAACACAGCTTCTATATAAGGAGCTGTTAGGGAAACCCAAAAACAACAGGGGAGAGAAAAACAAGGACACTAGAAGAAACTGAAGGTTCTGGAACCAACAGTTACAGCAAATATGAAACACAGCAACAATTAGCCTATTAACCTCACTTCCTATTACCAGATACATCAATACTTCTAAACACCAAATGTGTGAGTATTTTCCCCACAGTAACCAATTCTCACACCAGCCAGGTGTCCTACAATTCAGTTCAGTTCTGACACTACCTACCTGGAGTTAACATCTGATTTCACAGGTTAAGGGCTCAGTTCCACCAGATGAGCCCCACTTCAGATATATACAACATGCAAGAACAGAAGGGTAATTTACTAGAGAGATGGAAATTCTAAGAAAGAAACACAAAGAAATGCTACATGTCAAAAGCCTTGTAACAGAAATTAAGAATGGACACAATTAAGGCAAGAATCAAAGCTCTTAAAGATACAGCAATGAAAATTTTCAAGCTGAAATGCAAAGGAAAAAAGTATTTAAAACAATAAAAAAAAACAAATACCAGACCGGAATGTATAAGAACTGTGGGCTAATATCAAAAGGTTTATCATATGCAAAGTTGGAATATCAGAAGGCAAAAAAGGAAACAGAGAAGATATATTTGAAATAATAATAGCCGTGAATTTTCTAAAATTAATGACAGACAAAAAACCATAGATCCAGGAAGCTCAGAGAATATCAAGCATGAAAAATACAAAAAAAAAGAAAGAAAAAAACCCCTACATATAGGCATATGACACTAAAAATGTAGAAAACCAAAGAAAAAGTCTAAGAGTGGAACGGTTCTCAAAAAAGTATGGTAAATATGATGGTGACGCTGAGTCAAAGCCCCCTGTCATCAGAGTCCCATGTCTTCCAGAAACAGATTACTTTTGTATCTCTGCCACATTGGTCTTTGGCTGACAGGAGATCATGAAATGAGTGGCTTCCACATGAATACAGTGATGAATTTCAAGACACAACAGTTGTGGGGATAGGTAATTATGCTTCCTGCAGCTAGAAACCTGAGAGGTTTGTTTTCATGGCTGCCACACTCTATATTGATTAAAGTGTTCAATTTACTAAGAGCATACAACAATTCTAAAAATTTATATGTTATTCCTCACAACATATAAAGGAAAAAAAAAACATTGAACTAGATAAAGATATCTCCACCATGTAGATTTTACTATACTTCTAAATATTGATAGGTAAATTATACAAAAAAAAAAAAAATCACATGATGGACATATAATAAGCAACAATCAGAGCTCTAGACTGTTCTCAAGCACACATGAAATTTTTGCAAAACTTGGCCATATACAGTTCATAAATCAATCCACAATACATTTTTTAAAGAACATATTATACAAATTATATTCTCTGGTACCAATGCAATTCAATTAGAAGTTAACTAAAGGATAATTTTTAATAATAAATGTTTGGACAAAAGTTATAATGGAAATAAAGGTGTGAAGAGGACAAGAAAGCCAACCATCAGTAAGAAGTCAGGTTGTCCTCAAGCTCAGATAACTGAGATTCTCTATCTTCTGCTTTCATCTGACATGTCCCAACCCCCGGTTCTATAGGGTTCACACTTACAGGTAGAGCAGGTGTGCAAGTATGGGGAGAGGTATCCTTTCTTAAGCAGATCACGTTGGACCTTCAAGCAGTAGGCACATCACTGACCCTAGGATTCAAATCCCTACACCACGACCCAAATTCTGTGAATGAGGCCAAGAGACTCGAAGTCATTGAGGCTCAATTTCCTCATTTATAAATGGATTAATAACAGCTATGTCACTGAGTTACTGTAAGGCCAAAATTAGAGCCTTTTTGTGATAAATGATATCAAAAAAATATTGCATGTTATAATTTTCTTTCCCCATGTTTGAATTCTCAGTATTTGTCTATCTGGTTAGGTCCTTATCATTGTGTTCAGTTCAGACTTGTACTGTAATTTCATCTCAAGTTTAAAAAGCTTTTGAGATTAGCTTAGTAACCCAGCCAACGTTTGCATCCTTATTTCTCCCAATTCTCACTTAGCTGAGGGAAAAGGTCTCAGCTTAATCATCTCTATCACCAAAAGATGTGGCTGTGCATACAGTAAAAATTTGAAACATAAATACTGAATAGATGAATGAACAAATGGTTTCTAAAAGCATATTTGTAAGTGGGAACTGCTAGTGGATGTTATTAAGACTTTCCTCTCCACCTGACTGAAATTCAATTTTGAAGGTTCATACTTTTTGATCAAAACCCTCTTAAGTTCTTTCACACTTGGATAGAATAGGCAAATAGAATATATTGAGTAGTTTTCAAAGAGAAAATTCATTTATCATGAACAGGTTGCTTGATATCAGCTCTCAAAAGTGCCTGACGTTAGTGAAAATACATGGTGAACCCCTTTCTGTCAGCACCACTGCTTTATACCAAATCCTTTTTATTTTATTTTATTAGATTCCAGCGTGTGCCAGGACTTTTAAGTATATCAGTTTAAATTAGTTTCTTAATCTTTATACCATTGACAGTTGGGGCTAGATAATTCTTGTGTGTGTGTGTAGGTGGTGGTGGTGGTGTGGTGAGGTATTGTCGCATGCATGGTAAGATGTTTAGCAGCACCACTGGCCCCTACTCACTAGAGGCCAATAGCAACCACCGCCACCCCCCCATCACTCTATTCTGGCAGCCAAAAAACATCTCTAGACATTGCCAAATATCCCACAGAGGGCAAAATTGACACAGTTAAGAAGCATTCATTTAGAACCATCCTTGCCACAATATAGATACAACATTTCTCAAAAGTTGAAGTGAATGATGCACCATCAATTCTGGTATCTGCTCCACTCTTGAAATTTATGATTGTTTACTACCTCAATCTCATCGGAAAACTCCCACTCTAAATTGGCAAGTCTGCTGTCTTCTGCTGAATTATCACAATAAGAATATTTAGTTTTTAACCAAAAGTCGCCGACTGCAGATTATACTGGCTTCTGCACAGTGTGTGTGTGTGTCACATAAATGAAGGTATATGTCATAATTTATGTTCTCGAGCTCTATATTGCTGAGTTTTTAGTACATCATCTGTCGACAGAATAGTTTTCTAAGATTTCCCACTTTATGTTTCTAAATATAATCTTATGCAAAGTTATTCAATACATTGGTAATCCAGAAAGTTACAATGTTTTGCCTTGGATTCTGCCTAATCTGAAAATAATATGATACAATGCTATTTTTACATGTTTGTTAACACACATCTCTTACATTTTTTTATTTTTACCTTATAGTTATACTGTCTCAGGCCTATTTATAATATTCAGAATAAAATCAATTTAATTTTTGATCCATTAAAATCATCTGCCCTTTAATAACAAATATGAACTTATTTACATGTTTTAGAATAGACACATTTTGCTTTACTTTTGCCATCTTGTTCCTTTCAAGGCTCCTCTGATTTCTTTTTTTAGTAGAGGATTTATTTACTTTGTATTTATCATCTCTACTGTTTTGGAAGTTATAGTCTCTGTTTTTAATCTTAGTAATAGTCACTCAATTTTTTTCTGTCCATCTTTATCATTTTTTCTATCAGTTAAATTACCAGTTAATTAATTCTATTGATTTTTACATTACATATTTTGATTTTATAATGTTAGGTGCATAGGAATTCAAAATTATAATGTATTTCTGATGAAATTTTCCTTTTGTGATTAAATGTCTCTCATAGCTTTAAAATTTTTCTGCCTTAAAGACTTTTTTTCTCAACATCTTCCTTTTGATTAACATTTTATGTTGCTTGTCATTCTCCATCACTTATCTTTTTTGCTTAATCTTAATTTAGTCTCTTATGTGTATTAAGAAGCTGACTAATTTAAAATTTACAATCTACAAAATTTTTACTGCAAGGACTTATCTCCCAAAATCTCCCCTCCCTGTGTCCATGCCCTTTGCAATGTGGCCACGTCCCTTCTCCCATGAAGAGAGTCTATTTCCCTACCCCTTCAATCTTGGTTGCTCTTGCGACTTGCTGTGACCAGTAGCAATGTAGCAGGAGTGTTGGTGGGCCAGCTCCAAACCTAGGCCTCAGGAGGCAAGGCATGTTTTCACTCAGTCTCTTGGAAATCTTGTCATGAGGCCAAGCATGCTTTACCTACTGGAGGATGAGAAACCATGTGGAGAGACAATGCACACCAAGAGACAGACAGCCCAGAACCCAGAATCATCACCTGCCAGCTCTCAGCTTACTGAAGATGCATGAGGAAGCTGGACCAAGACCAGAAAGAAGTAGTGCCAGCTGAGCCCAGCCTAAATTGTCCACCTGCAGAATCAGAAACCAAATAATGGTGGTTGTTTTAAGCTACTGTTCTGGGGAAATGTAATATAAGAATATCTGGTTGATACAACAACATGTTTGTAATGACTTATACCATGATGTTTAAAGTTTTCTGTTTGTCATTCTTTTATCTTTGTTCCTTCCTGTACTTTTTTCTTCTTCTACTTGATTGCTTTTTGTTTTATCTCCATCCCTACCCCGTTTTCCCCTAGTCATTTTTTGTTATCTTTATAGTTTTAAAGTTCATAGATGATGTTAAGTTCAAATCTAAAATCTCAAGTTAATATGTTTATCATTCTTCCAGACAACATAGGAACTTGATACACATTAATTGCAACCATTTCTTTTTCCATAATTTTTTCATATTTTCATTTCACTTTTCTTGTAAAGAACCCCAATTTAGTCATCATAATTATCAACTTTAGCAGCAGCAGCAGCGGCAGTCCAATATTCTTGAGATTTATCAACATGGTGACCAATGTGTTTGTTCTCTATCACTTCTTGCACCCTACTCTTTCCTTATGAGTTCTAGTTCTTTGAAATTAAAGTACATTTTTTAGGAGTTCCTTTAGTAGGTCTCATAGGATGTACTCAGAATTTTTGTGCTTTTAGCAAGAGGAGGGAAAAGGGAAAATTCTATAAAAGTTCAGTTTTCCATATGGCCAGAATTCCTACTTCAATGTTTTTTTCCCATTTTATCCATAAACATTTCAGTATGGATCTCTAACTGCAAAGCCTCCTTCTGTTGTTGTTGTTAATGTAGCCCCAATTCTATTATCACGCCTAGACCTAATAGTAATTCCTAAACATCATCAAATATCCACTAGTTATACAGTTATAACTGTCTCATAAATGTCATGATCTTTTGCTTATTTTAAAAATTAGGATCCAAGTACCATTCTGATACTGCAGTTGTTTGCTTTGTCTTCTATATTTCTTTAAATATAAAATTTCCACTTCCATAAAATTTTCCCTTGCAATTTATATATGTGGAAACCAAAATATAAATTGGTCATCAGTACTATTTTTTAACTTCTTTATAAATTTTAACTTTTTCTGTTTTAAAAAACAGTTTAAACAGGATTCATTGAAAGCCGTGATCCAGCAACCATTGTTTAACTGAAAGCCTCCTTTATTAGCACTGCTTTTTGTAAGTAACATATAGTCAGATTTTATATTACTTTTCAATTTTTTCATTTTTAAATAACTTTAGACATACAGAAAGTTTGCAAAAGTGGCACAGAGTTCTTATACATTCTTCACCCAGTTTCCCCTAATGTTAATATTATACATAACCATAGTATAGTTATTAAAACCAGAAAAGACATCATTAGTGTAATTCTATTAACTAAACATCATACTTGATTTGAATTTCACCATTGGCTGAATTCCCTGTGTTGATTCATGATGTATAGCACATATTTAGTATTAAAGAACACACAGCACATAACATGCAACCGATTTTGCTTTGTGAAGTTGAGGGGTCTTCTTGTACCCTCTTGCTTGTTTCTCTGATACTCTGATCCAATGAAGACTATAAAAAATTATGATCTTCTACGCATGCTTCTTTATATCTTGCTTCTTCTTTTGAGATTGGCTATCTCACAATGAATGAAGAATGGAAGAGGAGGATGGCATAAATGAGAGAGAAAAGGAACTATATTGTTGCTAACTCTAAAAACTGATTTTCTTGTCATAGAGTGAGGCTTTCTCAGTTTTTTGATTCATGCCAATCTTAGATTCTAAACAAACACAAGTCTTGAAGTATCTTTCCTATAATTTCATGAGAAGATCATTTTATACCAAATGACATTTTTCCCTCAACATTCTAAACTTTTGTTGACAATCAGTCTTTGCTTTTGCTATATTTGTTTTTATCAGTTCTATACAATCAGACTTTCAGAAATGCTACAGAAGAAATTATAAGCCAGTCACCAGTTAAAAATAAAATTTTATTATATCTTTCCACTTACAAAACATAGATTAAAAAGAAGAAAAAGAAACACAGATAAGAGTAACCAGATGAAAGTAACCACCACTTATATGTTAGCATATACTTTGAGTATCTATACAATGGCTCTATGTGTATAAAATTAAAATGGATATGTAGATAATATATATTTAAAAAATGGGAAGATGCACTTTTCCTTTTTCAATAAATTGTATCTGTCCATTGCTGGTATCATTTTCAATGTGTTTCTTTATATGGATGCTTTAAAAACAGCTGCATAAAAGCAATGAACTTTGAGTAATGAGAGGGCCGTGATTGAATTATTCTAGCTCTGAGGTTAGTAAGGGGAAAATTAATATCAGTTTTATGAGACAAGTTTAAATTAAAACATTAAAAACACTGTTTCAGAAAAAAAGAAGCAGGAATATATTAAAGACTTAAAACAAGATGTACTTTATAAATGTCTCCGTATATTTCAAAAAACTGAAAGTGTGAATGCTATACCAAGAAATTATATATAGTAGGGATTTAATTCAATAAAAAGCAAAGAGCACTATGGCAACAATTCCAAGATGGATAATGGACCACACTGCCCTTTAGAGATGAAGACCTCAATCAGGAAGAGTTTTTCCCACATGGACGCTCATCGCCATCCCCACCACCATCCTGCCTCATGCACACAAAGTTCTGAGTTCCCACTACGGGGTATTGATGGTAATCCTTCTGTACTCTAACCTAAGCCTCCTCTACGTTTCCCACCCCTGACATAACAGTCATTGTCCTGGGCCTCTACTAGTGACAGCAGAGGTTCTACCACCCTCAGGAGTGCTGGCGCTTGGACAAACAAGCAGATTTTCTCTGCACTAAGAACCAGACATTGAGTTAAGTCACAGATGACAGGGGAGGCATATACCTGAAAATAGAATTACAATGCATTATTTCCAGGGGGTCTATTTGAGATGTGCTATGGGACGATGGAGGAAACATTCCTCATCCTGCCTTGGAGACAAGAGCACTCACAGAGAAGTTACCATTTCAATTCAATCTTCAATAAAGTTAGAATTTTCCAGACATACCAGGGGAAGTAAAGAGCATCATGATGGCATAATTTGTTACTTTTTCTCCTTCTATACAATGACATAAAATAATAAAACCAGCAATTGTCATCACATAATAATAGCTACTGTTTATTGTGTTTATTATATGACAAGCAATGTGTACACGCCATACTGTGTTCGTCATCTTGATCTTATGATTGCCTCTCCAGACACTCTCCATCTTTACTCTATTTTGTGCCCCTAGAGGTTCCCTTGCCCTTGCACTCCAATTTGAATCCTGCCAAGGTGGAGCACAGATAGGATATTGAAGGGAGAGATGAGAATGAAGCTAGGGTGTTTATGACCCTCCTCCCTCCTACAGGACAACTGTGAACTGACTGGGTCTCTCACATAGAGGTCCCATTCTGTCATCATCCCTCCTTCTAGTTCCAACAGCCACTATCTCAGCGCTCAGCACAGTCTGAATTTTTTTCTCTTAATTTCCTTTTACCCAATTTACACTTATGACAATGGTGTTTTTATTAAATTATTCTCAAAAAACTTAATCTGTCATGTCATATAATATCAGGAACCTGTCTACATTATCTCATTTAATCCTTCCTACAATGTAGCAACACAGGCACCATTATCCCATTATTCCCACTTGAATTAGAATTTCTTTGGAGACTATTTCTAACAACTGCTCTTAGCGTTAACATATATTTGCCACCAACTAGAAATAGAAATATTATATTATAGTTATCATTACTAAATGCCAACCATGAGCAGTCATTTTGAATGTGAACATTCTTAATCTTTAAAACATGTATTTGAGATAAATTATGTCATCCTAATTTTAGAAAAGAAGCAGCTGGCTCCAACAGGTTAAGTAACCTGTTTCCAACTGCATAACAGAGTATGTAGAGGTATTCAAATCCCTCTAAGTTTTCAAAATCAGTGCCATTATCCCTACCCCTATGCAATGAAACTTCTTTTATTAAAAAAAAAAAAAATTTTAATGTCATTAGGTAAAATAAAATCTGCTTACTTTTTAGGCACCACTTATGTATTCACAAAGGACAAAAAAAATTTTATATAATTGTATCTATTTTTTTCAGCAGAAACTTCTATATTTCATATGTAGTTACCCCTCTCCCTCTCAGAATTTTTTTTCTTTAGGTTGTGCTCCAAAAACTTACTATTCATTTTATTATATCGAATTTCAGGTTATTAAAATACTTTATTTCATTTTTAAAAAGAAAATATAGAGGAAAGTATATAAAATGAATATATAAGTTGAATAAATGATGGCAAAGCAAAAAAATTAGGCACCACTTATGTATTCACAAAGGACAAAAAAAATTTCATATAATTGTATCTATTTTTTTCAGCAGAAACTTCTATATTTCATATGTAGTTACCCCTCTCCCTCTCAGAATTTTTTTTCTTTAGGTTGTGCTCCAAAAACTTACTATTCATTTTATTATATCGAATTTCAGGTTATTAAAATACTTTATTTCATTTTTAAAAAGAAAATATAGAGGAAGGAATATAAAATGAATATATAAGTTGAATAAATGATGGCAAAGCAAAAAAAATTAATGCTACTACCACACGAGTCAAGAAAGAGAATATTACTAATATTAAAAGTCCCTTACCTATGTCTTACTACTTGCTATCCACTCCACAGAGAAAACTATAATCATGAAGTTATATCACCACTTACTTTTTGAAAGTATTTTTACTGCCTGTGTTTACATCCATAAATATACACTTCTGTTTTGTTTGTTTTTGAAATTTATATAAATGGAATCATATTGCATGTGTCCTTTCATAGTATATTTTATTGGTCAACATTACAAATGCAAGATGCATTTATGTCACTGGGTAAAAACACCAATTTTTTTCATCGTATATAATTTTGTTTCATAACCATGTCAATTCATCAATCCATTTTACTATTAATGGATAGTTGGGTTGTTTCCAGTTTTGCCTATTTCAAATGAAAAGTGTGAACATATGTACATATTTCTGTGGGGTTTACACCTAACAGTGGAATTCTGAGTAATAGAGTATACATGTATAAATATTGCAAACACCGTTCTAAAGTAGAGGTATAAGTCTATGCTGTGTGCTAATTCTAAGTGCTCCACGTCCTGACCAATACTTGGTATCTTCAGTTGTTGTTAATTTTAGATATTCTAGTGGGTGTGTAGTGTTCCATTGTGATTTTTCCCTTGACCAGAAATAAAGTTGTCTCTTGACATTTAGGTTTCTTTTTTATCAAAATGCCTCTTCAGGTTTTTGAACTCTTTTCTATCTTGTGGCTTACCTTCTTTTCATAGAAATTCTATAGATATTCTGGATAATTGACCTTTCTCAGTATATATGCAGCAAATATTTTCTTATACTCTGTGGCTTGTCTTTTCACTCTTTCATAATATCATTGGAAAAATAGGTCTCAAATGTTGTATAGTTAAATTTATCATTTTTCATTCTTGATTGAAGCTTTTAACACCTTGTTTTAAAAAACCCTGCTATATCTCAATACCACAAAGTCTTTCTTCGGTATTCTTCTGTAAAACCCTTTCACATACATTTCTTCCATTAATCTGAAATTGATTTCAAGTTCAATTTCTTAGGAGATTCAAAACCTTTATGAACCTATCAGAAAATAAAGGACATTAAAATGTAAACACAATTTACTTACCTCCCAACTCATATTGTTTTATTTCTGAGAATTTTAGGCTACTATTTTTTTTTTTTGTGATTCCCACTAGACATTAGTATTGCTATTTTATATATTTCATGTTCCTTCACATTTGCACACATCTTTGCCACTTTCTCTGCTTTTAACTTCCTCCGGCTTTTCAGACCTTACATTTGTATTTATTTTTCTTCTACTTGAAATGTTCCAGAATTTTCTTCTGTGAGATTCTGCTAGTGACAAATTTCTTCAATCTTTGTTTATTGTAGATGTTTGTATTTTACTTCTATTCTTGCAGCATATTTTCTCTGGGTATAAAATTCTAGGTTTCATTTATTTTGTTTCAGCATTTTAGAGATAGCCTCCCTTTGTTTCCTGATTTTTGTAGTTGCTATTCAAAAATTAGTCAGCTAGTCCTGCCTCTAAAAGTAGTCTACCTTATTTCTTTGTCTGCTGTTAATATATTCTCTTTAGCTTTGTTTGTTTTAACATTTTAATAACATGTAACTAAGTATAAATTTCTTTTTTATAATATTTGGGCTATGTTGTCTATCAACACTTCTGGAAAATTCTCGGGCGTTCTTTCTGTAAATGGTACCTTTTCACATTCACCTTTTTTCATCTACATATGGACTCCAGTAAAATGTCTGTAAGACATACTCTTGGGATTCTTATCTCTTGCTTTCTCATCTGTATTTTGCCTTTTGCTTTGTCGTCCATGGTACAGTCTACATGTTTCTTATGATCTTCCTTCCAATTTGCAAATATCTCCACTGCTGTGACCAATCTGTTGCTATTTATATCATTTTAAAATATTGAGATTTTAAAAATTATTTCTAGAAGTATTTTTTTTTATTTGAAGAAGCTCTGTAATTTAGTTAATAGTACCGTATAAAAGTTAATTTCCTGATTTCAATCATTGCACTCTGGTTATGCAAGATGTTAACGTTAGGGGAGGCTGGGTGGGAGATATCCAGGAACTCTGTACTATTCTTGCAACTTTTTTCTAAGTCTAAATTTAGTTCAAAATAATTTTTTTAAAGCAGTATATCAAATTAGATAGTAATTTGGCATATGTGATTAATGTTCCTTTAAAAATGATAAAAAATGTACTGACCCAAAGAAGACAGCGGGTGCTCATTAGAAGTGTGAAATGTTTATTAATAATTCAATTCCATATGCAGAAACCATGCCTGTAATAGGAAGTGAGGACACAGACTAGTTATAGCTTTTAAAAAATTCTATGAAAAAGCAAGTAACGAAAACCAGAAATTCCTTTTTCACATTTTCCTAGGAAATGTAGAATCCAGAAGCTGTAGTCTCTACATTTCCTTCTCTTTTTCATTCACCTCTACCGCTCCTTTTTCCTTTCTTTTCTTAGAAACATTAAGTATCATTAAATTGAAATTACGTTGAATACAGAGTTTTTCCTTGTGAAATTTAAGCTCGAGTCTTCCAGTGTAAAAAATATTATCTTGCAAATATGCCAAGTGAAGCGTAATTAAATTTCCTATTGAATCACTGCAAAGCACGGAGGGTGGGCCCTCTCTTCTGTAATATGCTACCATCCAACCTCTCTCGTATTTTATTTTCTGTTATTTCTTTGAATTGTTGGCTCTGCCTAGATTTGGAACAAAGAGAGTAGAAGTAGTTCTTGGCCCACCTTAAAGACCAGTACCAATTTAGTGAACGCATTCCTGACCTGTTTTCTGGACAATACAGTTCATGGATCAAGCACCAGACTTTCTCCTTCTTCCATCTTCTGACTCTGGTTGGAGGGTTTTAATTAGTGATAATCCTCACCTTGCAGGACTTATGCTGCTTCCAGCCAATGTTTGGAAGAGCCCTAGAGAAATGTGGGAAGCTAAGCAGAAGCTTAGAGTAAAAGTTTATCATCTGATTTAGGAACGTGAGCAAATCTCAGCTCTTCATATAGTCTGTGCACAGGCACACACACACACAAACTCACATACACATGGGACCAGAGAGTAGAGTGGCTTTAGGATGGCAACTTCCTTTTCAGAAGCCTCCCTTTCAGGCATCAAATGACAGCTGTGGCTCTGTTACACATTGAGGAATCTGGGCCTCTTTTCATCTCATAAGGATCACCCCACCTGCTTGGTAGACACTCAGGAGCCTGGCAAAGTTGGCCTCTGATGCTTTACTGCCAGCTCGGTGGGCCCTCTGAAAAAGATCCAGCTCATTTCTCTTAATCAGGAGCAATGACTTTCCAAAGAGTCTGATGGCACCAACTGATGAACTAAGTCAAGAGGGAGAAGCTAATCATGAAGGATGTGCCTTGTGCCTAAGTGTGTTATTTATAGAAACCTCTGCAGACAGGGAGAATACATTAGCATTATTGAGCTAAATATACTCTGTGATTCTCAATTCTTGTTAGTGGCAAATTCTCCCTTAACTGCTTTTTATATTATTTTACAACAATCCATACTGTATTTCTTTTAGTTGAAACTATTCCTTAAGAATGTATTCTCATCCTTTTTTCACCTCTTAAAAAAAAAAAGATGATCTAGATTTTTATAGCAAGTCGTAACAGGAGGAGAAAAAACACAAACATGGGATATAGAGTCAAAGCAAAAAGGAAAAGTGCTGCCTTTTCCTAAAAGGATTTTGTTACTTTTGAAACAATGCTACTTTGCAAAGGGCTGTTACAATAACGCAATTTAACAACAATCATGTGAAAAGGTAGATGCAGACAAGGAGATGTGGATTAAAACATTAAGTCAGTTATTTAAGACCACGTAGAATGTTAAGTCTAAGAACTGTTAACAGTGGAACCCAGCCCCAACTCCTGATCCCAACTTCTGGGTTTATCTTCTTCTGGAATAATAGCAAATTAGTTTTCTCTTTAGGTTCTCGTTTCTCAAATCATAAGACCTATGGCACAAAAAGTTCTCAATATAATCAAATATACAGCCTACATTTAAATGTCCATCATTGTCTAATTAATTAATTAGAATAGTTTGCTTGCCTGAATCCAGATGTGCATTCTGATAGATTGATAGCTTTCCAATGTATTTTTTAACATACAATTTCTTCTTCTTCTTCTTTTATTTTTTTGATTTCAATGTATTTATTGAAGAAACTGGCTTGATGTCCCACAAAATATACCATTGTTAGTATTTTGCTGATTGCACCACTGTGGCATTGTTAACACCTTTCTTATAAATCATTGCTTAGATTTAGAATTTTCATTAGAATTGGATTTGACTTTTTTTTTTTTTTTTTTACAAAAGTGCTTTATTGATGGTATGTGTATTTGCTTTTCTTTTAAATTAAGTTTACTGGGGTAATATTGGTTAATACGATTATATAATTTTCAGGTGTACATTATAATTTGACATCTGAATATTCTATTGTGTGTTTATCACCCAAAGTGCAGTTTCCTTTAGCTACCATATATTTGATCCCCTTTACCCATGTCACCCTCTCCCAGTCCCCATATATTTGACTCCCTTTACCCAATCTACCTCCCCCCTCCTCCCCCACCCCACTAGTAACCATCCACTAGTCTACAGTCTTCTGGTAACCACTAGTCTACAGTCCACGTCCACAAATCTCTGTTTGTTTGTCCTGCTCATTTATTGCTTTTAGGTTTATATCCCACATATAAGTGATATCAAGTGATTTTCAACTTTTTCTGTCTGGCTTATTTCACTTAGCATGATTATCTCGCGGTCCATCCATATTGTCGCAAATGGCGGTATTGTGTATTTTCATTACGATATTTTAGCAGTTCTTTTCTCAGGTTCCCTTATGCATCCTAGATTGCTAAATATCGATACACTAATTCTATTATTCTCCCTGCATTGACTGTATTCTTATCACACCTAGCATGAAAATACTCAGATTTGTTTCTTTGGGTCTTCATTTCTTTATAAAGGTGCCCATGTCACATAAAACTTATTCTAAATTAGTGTGCATGCTTTTGTCCAGTTAATTTGTCTCTGTCAGTTTAATTTTCAGACTCAGTCAAGTACCCTAAGGGAGTCAAGGACAATTTTTCTCCCTTACACCTCTAAAAGGAGAGCCCTCCCTCATTAACTGTTTGGTTACCTAGATGTATACTTCGTTCAAAAAAAAAAAAAAAAGAAGAAGAAGCAATGTTGGTTCTTTCCTGTTCATTTATGAATTTTTCATATAATGTTTCCTAGCAACTTCTAAAATTGTCCAATGGTATTTTATGTTTGAAATATCATTATGAACTCGTGAATTTAAAAATCTTTGGTGTGTTTCAATCTCTTGCAGTCATATTCCTTATTGCTCATCTTTGGCTAGTAGAAGTCTCTTCATTATGATTCTGAGACCGTTTGAGTCTTGAGAGCTTTCTTGCTATCTAGTATAAAAAGATGTTCTAAACATATCTTGTGTATTTTATGCCCTAGAATTAGAGGCAGCTAGGTTGGTTATTGTTTCAGTGTCCAGAGCTAAGATATGCGTGTGCATATATATGCATATGTATATGCATGTGTATATGTAGGAAATATTAAAGGGATATTGTCAATTATCAATCAGAACTAAAGAGACTTTCTTAACCACACAGCTGTATCCCATATTCATGTATTTATTGTTTCAGTGTGCAGACTTGGGAAATGTATGTGTATGTGCCTGAGACACATTTAATACACATGCGTCTATGTGTATTCAAATTTTTCATACTGATAATTTCAATTCAAATTCAGAACTGCAGCATTTTTATTTAACCTCATAGATGCACAACTATCTCTTTTCTTCTCAAACTGCCATCCTCGTTTGTAACAAAAATACTTTCATTATTCATTTGCTTTATTCAATAATACAAGCATAGCTGTCTTGGAATAACAATCCAACCCTGACACTAGTAATTGATTACCAGAAATAATTTATTTGCTGCTTTATTTTCCTTTGGATTGAAGAGGTTTGGAATATTCCACTGTGCCATAAAAAATTAATTTTTAGCTGAAGGCATTTCAGAATAGGCTTTTTTCTTGAACTCCCTTATCTGCCTAAAAGCAGAGCTTCCCAAAAGAACTCAAAAGAACTTAATTGTCTTAAATCCCTTCCCTGTATGCAACCAGGGAAGACTGACTCTCATCACTGGAAACTAGAAATTGACACCACACCTAAATAGACACTGTCACAAACTATCATATATCTGACCTATTCTTCCAAGGGCCCACTTATTTTTCCTAAAAGTTGTTTTCCCATAAATGACCTTTCTTCCCCAATGCTCCCTCTATTAAAATACTATTCGTATCTTATAAATACCACTTTTCCCTTTTTCTTCGCTGATTAAATGATATATAAGCCCCAAATTCTAGCAACCTACTTGAGTCACATTTTTGTGAGCTACCTCACGAGATTAAATTGTGTCTTTTGTCTTGCTAATGTATTTTGTAAATTTAATTCACAGGTCCCTAATCACTTTACCTAAGAATATAGAGGAAAAGTTTTTTCTTTTTGATAGGATGTATCCCATATATATACCATTAGACATGTTCAGGCAAACTGCGATGTTTGTTTGTTTTAACTTTTTAAACTTTATTAACTTCATGTTATTAAAAGCTGTTTCATTACTTAAATGGAACTTAATCTAAATATTAAAGTTGAGTCCATGTATGCGTTATTTTTACAATGTTTTTAAGTTTTTCTCTGTGGCTATTCCATCAACCAACATCATAATTTTATTTGCTTCAGTTTACTCTTAATATATATTGATTTTTAAATTAATTTTGTTTATAATTATGTAAATACTTTAGATTGTTCCGATGTTTAAACTATATGATGAGTTATATGCAAAGAAATTTTGCTTCTCTTCTTATTCCATTTAACATTATTCCCTCCCCCACAGGAAATCTTTATATTTTTTCAGTTTTATTTTTTATCTTTTCACATTTTAGAGAGAAAATTTGCACACATATTTATATTCTCTTTTTTTCTCAGATAATCTATAGCAAACTACACATTTTATATATTATGATATTTATATAATAGCACATTAAATCACAGAGATCCCGCTAGGATATATAGAGAATGCTAGGAGTAAACTTTTCTTCTTCCAATATAGATTCAGTGGTTTGGGGCCTGTAAATTAACTGATAATAAACAAATTAAGAGAGAAAAAGACAAGGTTTATTTGAGTGTACACCCAGAAGTACTCAGTGATGAGTTACTTCACTCAAGAGCCTAAGATATATGTACTAAACTTATACCAAATTTAACAAAGAGGCGGGGGAGTGGTTTAGATTTAAATGAGGAAGATGTGGAAGGTTCTATTGGACTTCTGATGCTCACAGAATGATTAGTCTGTCTCCATGGCAGCTGTATTCCCAGAAAACTCTCTCAGAAAGGGGCTGCTGGACCTGTATTTTTGGGAGCCCCTGCTTTTCTCAGATAAGGAAAGTTCACATAAGATTTCTTTTTGCATCTTCTTTAGGTCAAAATGTTTTCACTCTAAAATAATCTTTATACCAACTCTGAGGGTTTGAGTATGAACTCATAGAATTATTCTTCATTTCATAGACTCATAGTACAACATTATAGTTTATTCGAACAGGTCTCTAATGATAGAGATTTAAATCATTTCTACCTTACTTGTTATTGTTATATTCCAAATAGTCACGTAATTAATAACCATGTGCATAAAATTATTTTTGTACTTTTTTCAAACATATATTACTAAAAGTGATATCTGATTTATTATAGGGTAAATGCATATGCAGTTTTGCTAGATATTGACAAAATCCTCCAAACATAAGTATTTTTCCTTTGTCTCATCAAGAGAGTGTATTGTCAAACTTCCAGGGTTTTCTAACCTGATAGGTGAGACACTGAATCTCAGTGCAGTTTTCATTTCTATTTCTTTTATTGAAAGTGAGACTGAATACTTTTTTACACAGTTCAGAGCTATTTGTAGTCCTTTGTGTATGTGTATGAATCGTCCTTACATAACTCTAGTCCATATTTCTACAAGATTATAAACATGTTCATCTTTAATTTTTGAAGCTCTACTTTTAACTTGCTTGGCTACCTCATTTAATATTTTTCCACTTAAAATAGTAACTGTTTTTCTGTAATTTAATGACAAAGATTCTCTCCTTGACCAGAATCAAATCAGGTTCCTCTGAACTTTTCAACTAGGTCAGCTTTTGTGCTCCTCTCTGCATTGTCCAATTTTTGGTAAGAATCCTGGTAAGTCAGTTAACCAGAATCCTCATCCTTCATACCTGACCATACTTGATATTTACTTTCTAATAGAGTTCCCCATCTTCCATCATCCCCCAGGTGATATCTGATCACCGTGGCCTGCCTTCAGCTAGAATTAGGTTGGTTGAGCCAGAATCCCCTTACCCCTGGTTTTTCTTTTAGTAATTTATTCACAGACCTCCACTCTGCTCCTTGGCTATAAATTCCCATAAGACCATGCTGTAGTCACAATTGAATCCAATTTCTCTCCTCCACTGCAAGATCCCATTGCAGTGGTACCTACACCTATTGCCATGGCTGCCCTTGAATAAAGTCTGCCTTACTATCTTTAACAAGTGTCATAAATATATTTTTCTTCGACACTTACTCAGATATTTTTCTATTTGTTATTTATCTTTTTATTTGCTTTTGATGTTCTACGTCATGCAAAATTTTAATTTTATTTTTATGTAATCAAGTTTATCAATCTTTTCACCTAATGCTTCTGAACTCTGAGTTATAAGTAAGAAAGTTATATAGAAATTTACTAATATGTATAATACATATATGATTTATTTTTTTCAGCATTTAAATCAAATTTAATCAAATTAGAATTTGCCTGGTGTATGATGTGAGGATTCAGTTCAACTTTGTTTTTCAATATTTTTATTCAATTATCTGAACAACACTAATTAAAAATTCATCATTTTGCTCACAGATTAGAGATACTGCTTTAATTTGTACAAAATTTCTATATGACATATGATCTATGTCTGGATATTCTATTCTACTCATTTACTCTATTCATGAGTTAAAGTTTTACTATTTCTCATATAGAGATTATATAAATTATTTTAATATCTGATAAAACGATACTTCATTCCATTTATCATTTTTCTCTTTCAGGGTTTTTCTGTTTCTTTTTGTTGACTTTTTGTTTCAAATGAATTTTACAATCTACCTGTCTAGCTCCAGGAAAGAAAACAAATGTCTGATGATATTTTACTGGTGTTTCATTACATTTCTAAATTAAAATATAGAGAACATGTTATGACATGGGACTTTTCTATTTTAGAGTATGCTTTTTTCTTTCCAAATGTTCAAGTTTAACTTTATACTATACATAAGTATTTTATAGTTTTCATTAGGTTTTAAACATTTCCTACTAAATTTACACTTTAGCAATTTTTCTATTAAAAATTGCCTCTTCTATCCTTTTTATTCTCCATGTAATTTTTGTTTGCTTTTATACGTTATGGACATTTATTATATGTAAATTTAAAAATCTGTTACTTTAATTCTCTTGTTTTTTTAGTAATTTTTCTATGGATTATTTAAGCTTTTCCATGTTTATAATCACATCATCTACAAATAGAAATACTTTTATCTTCTGCTCTTCCATTTTTATGCCTTTAATATATCTTTGCACTGTTATTAGGAACAATTTTTAGATAAGGGGGAAGTATATTTATATAATATATAATCATGTATATATGTGATTATGTTAATACAGTATTCATTATCTCTATTTTAAGTGAGTATACTTGAAATAAATGAGTACTGAGTTTTTGCAAATAATTTGTAACATTTATGAAGTTGATTATATAATTTTTCAAGTACCATTATTATGGCTGATTATATTAAAAACATCTTTTCATTTCTGAAATAAATTCCACTGCGTCATGTGTATTATTTTTTGATGTGTTGTTGAATTATGTTTGTTAATATTTTATTTAAAGTTTTTGTAATGGAATTCAAGAGTCAAATTAGATTACAGTTGACCATTTTGGCATTTAATTAAATTGGTTCTTACTTTATAAAATAAATTTTCAAGTATTACTTCTATTACTATATTTTGGAATAGTTTAAGAAACAATAAGATTATTTGATTTTTAAAGAACTATTCGAATCTCATTGTGAATCTATTTAGACTTGAAATAGTCCATGATCAACTGATTTTCAACAAGGTGCCATGAAAATTCAGTGGGGAAAGAATAGTGTTTTCAACAAATGGTGCTGGGATGACTAGATGTTAGATGCAAAAGAATGAAACTGGATCCCTACCTCATACTATACACAAATGAAGAAAATACCAAAATATAATAACCAAAACTGTAAAACTCTTAGAAGACAGAATGGAAAAAAGGTTTACAAGTCACATCTGATAAGGGACTTTTATCTAGATTATATAAAGAACTTATATAACTCAGTAATAAAAGACAACCCAATTAAATAATGATCAAAATATCTAATTAGACATTTATCTAAAGAAGATACACAAATGGCTAACAAGCACATGAAAAGACACTCAATATCATTTGCCAGCAAGAAAGTGCAAATCAAAGCCACAATGAAACAATACTTTACAGCAAATAGAATGACTATAATAAAAAAGTCAGATAATAACAAGTATGGGTGAGAATATGGAGAAATTAGAACCCTCATACCCTGCTGGTGGAAATGTAAAGTGGTACAGATGCTGTGGAAAACAATCCAGAAGTTCCTCAAAAAGTTAAGCAGAATTATCATTATTATTGTAATTCTACTCCTAGGTATACACCCAAAAGAACTGGAAATATATGCTTACACAAAAGCTTAAACACAAATGTTTATAGCAGCATTATTCATAATAGCTGAAAGATAGAAAAAAATCCAAATGTCTATCAAGTGAAGAATAAACAAAATGTTTCATAAACATATAATAGAATATGATTCATTAACACTCAAAAAAATAAAGTACTGATACATGCTACAACATTCATGAAACTAACGTAAGTGAAAAAAGGCAGTGACAAAAGACCACGTGTTGTCTGATTCCATTCGGAGGTATTATCCAGAACAGGGAAAAGTATAGAGACAAAAAGTAAATTAGTGCTTTCTTAGGGCTGTGGGGGAGGGGAAATGAGGACTAAGAAATGATGGCTAAAGTGTACAGAGCCTCTTTATGAGGTAATAAAAACATACTAAAAACAACGTGGTGATGATTATACATATCTATAAAAATACTAAAAGCCACTGAACTGTACACTTTAAATGAGTGAATTAGATGGCATGTGGATTATATCTCAATAAAGCTGTCATACCACCGCCCCCCCCCAATTTTATTTTCACTATATTTATAGTTCACACACTTCAATAATATATTTTCCCCAAATGTTGCCATGTTATTTGATTGAAATTTAACAATTTTTTTACATGTTACCATGTCTTACATCATCCTTCTAGATGCTTAAAACAGTCTGATTTCTTTGCTAATAATGAGCTTCATAGGAACTTAGTTTTAGTTTTCTTGATCAAGAGAGTTTTGCATGTCAGTGATTCTTAGTTCCTATATTGAAAGTACTAAATCAGAGTAACTCTGAGAACTTTCTACCTTTATCTGATGAGAATCAGCCCTACACTTAATCAGTTTCTCCAGTAGATTAGCGACCATTTTGCTTTTACACAAATCTTTGATTCCATCCAAAAAGTTTGAGAAAATTCTTTTATTACTCAAATATATCATTTGCCTCAAGCAGATAAAAGGCTATATCCATACATTTCACCATACTTTTGAACTAGCTACAAGAGGCCTCTTTCATATTTTTTCATCGATGCATTTATCCTGATCCTGTCTCAAGAAAACAAGGAACTTTCTGTTTTTGCTTTGAACACAGTAAGAAGTCAAAATAAATAAATAAATAAATAGATAGATAATAGATAGATAGATAGATAGATAGATAGATAGATAGATAGATAGAGAGAGATAGAGAGAGAGATAGAGAGATAGATAGATAAATCTTCATAATACAGTGTGGATAGATGATAGATATAGACAGTTAGATGATAGATAGATAGATAGATAGATAGATAGATAGATAGATAGATAGATAGATAGATAGATAGATAGATAGAGAGAGATAGAGAGAGAGATAGAGAGATAGATAGATAAATCTTCATAATACAGTGTGGTCTTATTAAAGATAGGCAGATATTCGACTTCTGGCTCTTGCTTCTCTTTCTCAAGCCCCTTTGTAATCATAGAATCTTTATCTTCCCCAGTACATCCATTCTTTTTTTCCAAAGGTTATCACTTTTAGGCTTTGTAGATGTAGTTAGTATGATAAAGCTCTGTACATTCTTCTTTTGCAAGAAGAGTTTTATGTAACTATAGGAAACCAGAAAAAAAATCACTCAACTAAGCCTGCGATCTGAAAAGTAGAAAATGTGTGTGATCTTAGCATGCACTGTGAATCTGACCTTGGTTTCTTCATTGAGAGACTCAGGAAGATCACCATAAAAGATGGATCAAGTTTAAGTGCACACACAGACACAGATTTCTACAGATTCTCCTCTACTATGAAAACAGAAATGCCTAATATGTAGGTCAGAGTCTCCTTATATCCTCCTCTGGTCCTGCTGCAGTAGCTTGAGAACCTAGGTCATCGTGTTTGCATACATTAGTAGGAGCAGGAAGATGGGTAGTGGGCAGGAGAGAAATAGCTAGAGAACCTATCACTGTGGGCTCATAGCCCATTTCTGCAACCCGATCTCCTTTCCTTAACATTTTCACTACCCCTGGAAGAAAGCATTTGCCCCTGAACCAAAAGCAGCCATGTTATTCCAGAAAAGCATTCTTCTCCAGATGTCTCCAACATTTTTACCTCTCTTTTGACTATATTTTTAACCTACTGATAAGCTAAGAATGGTGACGGACAGAAGTGGATAGCTATAGGTAGCACATGATTGTTGGTATTCCAAAGAAAGTGCTAGAGGCATGAACACTGACTCCTCTATCACACTCCTGTACAGCCATCGTCATGGTTTCCATCATAGAAAAGTGTGACAGTTGTTATAAAAACCAACATATTCTGGACACATGCAACTCTTTACAGAACTAACTGTGGACAGGTATATGAACTATCCTTCTGCAAGACAGGACAAGAGAGTTGAACATAGAATCCCAAAGAGTCACATTAGGTCAAATTACTAATTTCTGTTAAGGGTTTATAGTATTTAAATTGGTATTCATCTATCAAGGTCAGTTCAGAAAATCTAACATTTATTAATAGAGCAAAGTATTCTATTCCTATCCATTACCTCTAAAAATAAAATAAAGTAACATCAGACGTCATTAATTGAGAATAAAAATTTTATTCTTAAATAATTTGATTTTCACATCTGGTTGTAACCTTGGGAGTGGTAGGTGAGCAATCAGGTAACACAGAAGTGTCTGGTTTTTTTCCTTGATTTATAAATCTTTGCCTGGATTGCATGCACTACTCTCTAGAGACACATTATGGAAAACCATGAAAGCCTCCTACTTGAAATTTAACACTTGTAAACAGTGTCTTATTCAGAAGGTCACCATCTGCAATTAACCATCATTTTAAAAGCCCAGAGGAAATGAAATGCTAAGTGTGACATTTTTTTGGATCATGCCTTCAGTTTATTAAATTGCAGAAAATAAACATTTTCATTTTCCATTCATTTTTAGTTATTCTGCTTTTTAAAGCTGTAAAATTAATATATTACTGGCACTTGATATTTCTTGAACCAAAGTATTCATTCCTTTCTTAACATCTATATTTGGAAAATCTGAATCTTATCCTTCTGGCCTAGATGTAGCTATATAAAGAATTGGAAAGGATGAGTACAAGAAAGATATTGAATTCATGGTGCAAAGATAATTAATTACTCATATGGTAAAATATAAAATTATACCCTAGCTCATACCATACTTAAAAATAAATATCTGAATGGCAGTAGTAAAATTTATAATATTTTAAAATTAAATTATATTTAAGACATTAGATTAGGATTAAATTCATTCAAAAGTTTATTTATTTATTTTTTTTAAAAAAAGCAAATATCAACTTCTTATTCTGGTTCTGCTTATGGTGAATTACTGGGTTTAATGTCCCCCTGACACTGTAAACAATTTTAAAATGTTCAAAATGTATGATACAACTGTTTGAAGTTATAAGGGAGCAAAAAACACAGGACTCTGATTCATGAGAAAAAGGAAACATGGGAGATGAGTTCCATATTCACCTCTCTGCTCTTTCTGGGAGAACCAAATCTCAGCACCTAGAAATGGCTTTCCAACCCAGAGCAGGAGCCTTGCTAGTATAGAACAGAGATCAGACTTAGGTGCTAAAGTGGTAGCTTTAATTTCTGAAACAAGATACAAAATAAGAAGGAGGTAAACA
>NW_006431210.1:9168512-9176699 GCF_000325575.1 Pteropus alecto
GTCGTAAATCTGATAGAAGTATCCTTGATTTGTTGACAAAATATTTAACTACACATGTGTAAACTGACATTCTTTGATGTTAAACAAAAAGGGTTTTCTGAGAGTCCTGGGCAGTAGGAGGTGTTGTGAGGTAAACAGATTCCAAAAGATACACAGGGCCATAGTGGAAAGATCTCATTAAATACTCCAAGCATTCAGTTAAGAACTCGAAGTCTACACATTAAGAGTAGGACTCTGGACTAAGAATAAGGAATACTGCTACTTACTCTAATGAGACCTAAAACCAAGTATTGACAGAATCAAGCTAAGCCACCAGAAAAGTAACTGTCTTCTAGACTGAAACTCAGTAGTCTTTAAAGGAAAAGGACAAAAATCAGACTCTCAACAATGTATTGAAAATGTCAAGCATACAATCAATATCTACTTCATATATTTTTACAAAATGCTAGATAATGTAACCCATGACAAAAAGCAGAAAACATAGTAAATAGAAGAAGAGCTAAGGTGATAGAGAGGTTATAATTAGCTGGTTGGGACTTTTCAAATGACCATTAAAATATGAGCAAAGACTTAAGGCAAAAGATAGATAAAATGAACTGAACGACACAAAAGAATGAAATGTTTCAAAAAGATTGATTATAAAGATAAACCAGTGCTTGAAGAAACAAATATCAAAAATAGAAATTACCGACATGTGGAATGAAAAAAAGATATATTACTACAGATACCACAGACATTATATATTATAAAAGTTATAGGGAATATTATGAAGTAATTTATATCATAAAACTTCACAACTTACATGAAATCTCAAATTCACTGAAAAATTTTATCAAAATTGACATAATGTATTATAGAAAATCTATAAAGCATTATCTTTATTAAAAAAATTGAATTAACATTAAACGGCTTCTTAAAAATAGAACTACTTTTCAGGTTTCGTCTATGACATGGAAAGAGCTTGAAAATTTCTGTCTTTACAACTCAAAAATGCAGATCAAACAATATCAATGACTTTCCTTAGAATCAATGGAGAATTGAGGTCACAGGATATACCACCAACCCAAAATCTGGGGAGGCAGACAAACACAGAGAACCAAAGCTATTATCAGCCTGCTAGATGCAGAAGCCAGTGGAGTCACAAACTGGTAGGAATACTAAAATGATAACTTTGACAAATTGCTGAAGATGGAGAATAAATTAATATGAAGGTAGAAACTTCTAAGACTATAGTCTGATAGGGCCATGTTACCTAGAAGAACCCCACCAAGTTCTAATGACAAAGAGCCAAAACCCTCATTTTTCTGGCAGGAGAAGGGAAAAGTAAACATTTTGAAATATGCCCAGAGGACTTTTCATAACAAAGGCATTCTTCATAAAAACTCCAATGGAAATAACTTTACAAGAGTCTGACCTGATGTGGAAGATGGAAAATTACCCATCGCCAGCTGCAGCTAGCCTTCCTGTCTCACCTAAGAGCTGGGTGGAAGGGGGAAACTTAGAAACACTGTGAAGGTCAGAGATACAGATTAAAAACATACTGAAACTTAATCACAGGATCATAGAATGTATCCCCCCTTCACCACCTTACCACTCATCCACTTACATATTTTCATGGTTTTACCAGGAATATCCCCACCAGATATTAATCTAACAAAATAAGTACAGGATCTATATGCACAAAACTAAAAACTCTAATGGAAAATATCATACAAAGAAATATTTCATTTTCATAGATTAGAAGACTCAATGTTATTAATTTTTCCTATTTGACCTATAAATTCAACACAATCTCAATCAAAAACTTAACCAACAACTTTGTGGATATCAACTAAGTGAATCAAAAGTTTATATGGAAAGGCAAAAGTCTCAGAAGAGTCAACACAATACTGAAGAACATATTTAGAGGACCAACACCAACTGACTTCAATCAACCCATCATGATATTTGCAAAAGAATAAACACATAAAACAATGGAAAAGAATAGAGGTCCCATAAACATATCCACACAGAGTCAACTGGCATTTTTGATAAAGAAGCAAAGCCCATTAAATGAGAAAGAATATACTTTTCAATAAATGATGCTGGAACAATTGGACATCTGTATGCAAAAAAAAAAAAACTGAATGTAGACTTACTACAAAAAATCAACTCAAAATGGTTTTTAGACCTAAATGTACAATGCAAAACTATACATACAGCTTTCAGAAAAACAAAGCAGAAAGTCAAGGTGACTCTGGGTTTTTAGATGTAACACCAAAAGCGTGGTCTATAAAAGAAAGATTAATAAGTTGGATTTTATGAAATTGAAAATCTCTTTGCTCTGTGAAAGACATTTTTAAGAGAGTGTAAAGACAAGTCATAGATCGAAAGGAAATATATACAAAACATGTATCTTAAAAGGCTTGCATTTAAAATATAAAAAAGAGATCTTAAATTTCAGCAACAAGTAAACAACAAAATTTAAAAATGGACAAAATATATGAACAAATACATCACCAAAAGAGACACACTGATAGCAAATAAGCGCATAAAGAGATGCTTATCATTATTTATCATCAGGGAACTAGAGACTAAAATAACAATGGGATACTACCACATACACATTAGAATGGCTAAAATCCATAAACTGATAATGTCACATGCTAGTGAGGATATGGAGCAACGGGAACTCTAAATCACTGATGTTACAAATGCAATATTGGACGGCTACTTTGGAAGAAAATTTTATAACTCTTACAAAGATAAATATAGTTTTATCATATGACTCAGCAATTATGTTCCTAGGTATTTTACACAATTGATTTGAAAGCTCATGTCTACAGAAAAATTTACACATAAATATTTATAGCAACATTATTCATACTCACCCAAAACAGGAAGCAACCAAAATGTTCTTCGATAGATTAATGGCTGAACAAACTGTGACACATCTAGGCAACAGAATATTATCCTGCAATAAAAAGAAATGAGCTCTCAGACTATGGAAAGACATGGATGCATACTGCTAAAACAAAGAAGCCAGTTGAAAATGCTACAAATTGTGTGATTTTAATTATATGGCATTCTGGAAAAGGGAAAACTACAGAGATAGTAAAATGATAGAATTCAGGGGAAGGCAGAAGTAAATAAGTGAAGCACTGAGGATTTCTAGGGCATTGAAAATATCTGTATGATACTGCAATAGCTGTTACAAGATATCATGAATTTAACAAAACCTATAGGATTTTACAGCACAAAGAGCAAAACTTAATATATGCAAATTAAAAATCTAATTTAGCAGGTTGAAAGATCTCAGGAAAGAATGCAGACTGTGACACGAGAAATCTAACTGCATGAAACAACCTCACTGAATGGGAATGGGAGAAAACATGCAGAACTAAGTGATCTGGAAATAAGCAGAGTGTGTAAGACTAAAGGGAAAAGGAACTATATGTAAGCACTATACTCTAGTTGATATGTTGTTTCCCAGTGGGGTACAGGTTAACAATTCTGCTCCTATTTTACATGTATTCTAGCTAGAATTATTATTGTATTCTAGAATTATAATTGTATTCTACAATTAAGTAGATAGATGGCAAAAGGTGGGAACTAGATTCCTTTCTGTTGGAGTGAAAACTTAGAGATAAGCAAAGGGAAGAGAATAAAATTATCTACTTGGTAATAAAATAAAGTTGGAGACAAATATATGAACTCATACTTAGCTTATTATAGATACGGTCAGTTATCTATAGAAATATGTATAGATATGAGTATATACACAAGTTAATATAAACACATTTAGTTTTTGTTTTGCCAGCTGAGTGGGCCTAAAAATAATTACTACCCAAGCAGCAAGTAGCACATTGAACACAAAGAGCTTGGTTTCTAACTTTATTCCCTAATCAAAGGGACCAGTGCTCCTTGAGAAATGGCTGATTCTAATTCTGAACAACAAAAAAAAATACAAGATAAGCCTGAAGCATCGTTTTCTTGTCTTTGTCCATATCTTCCTTTAGCGTTTGTGCATTTTTAAGATAGTTATTTTAAAGTCTTTGACTAGTGGGCCCAACATCTAAACTTCCTCCGGGATATTTTCTGTCCATTTGTTCCTTTGAATGGGCCATATATTCTTGTTTCTATGTAGGTTTTGTCACTTTTTTAAAATTTAAAAGTGGACATTTGAATCTTACAGTGTGTTAACTCCGGAAATCAGATTCTCCCCCTCCCTAGTGTTTGCTGTCTTTTTTGATCATCTTCACTAGAGATTAGTTTGAGGTGATAGCTTATGATCGTCTCAGGTCTTTTATGAGTCTGTATCCCTCCATGAGCATGCATATTGGTTAAATGCCCTTATATGTGCAGTTGCTTTTAAATGTCCTAATCCTTAATTGTCTGACCCCCAAAAGGAGAGAAAGAAGAAAGGGATAAACAACAACAACAACAGATGCCATTCCTTTGAATTCTCTGGAGGACATTTCAGCTGGTGGGGGTCGACACAATGGTGTACAGCCACTGTGTCTGAACCTAAGTGGTCACAAGCAGCAATTAGCAATCAGAACAGCTATTTGGAGGGCAGCTATTTGTTGCCCACCCTGACTGACTCCAGCAAGCCACACCAGGAACCATGAGTCTGGAATTGGAGATGGGTAGCTGTTATCCCACTAAAGGCTGAAACTGACCGTAATTAACTCCAATTTACTTGTCAAGTTGCATACATTCAAATAGACTCTCAGATTTCCACAGTAGTTACTTCAGACAATTTCTACCAGAATAATTGTTTTCTAGGTGTAGGGACAGATTCCTAGTACTTCCTACCCCATCATCTTCTCTGATGTTACTACTGATAAGATTTTAAGCACTGTTACTAGAATAATTTTGAGAGGAATATAAAATATAAAAGGATTAGAATATCATAATCTACAGGCTATACAGAAGGATTAAAAAGAGACAGCCCAATATATAATCTCTTTTCTACCTTTCACCTCATTATTTATTAATAGGAACAATTAGATCTCAGTATAGTGATCCTTCCTCCCACCTAATGATTTCCCTCATAATTTGAGTTGGTGTTAGCAGCAAGCCACATCACCCAGTCATGGTCCAATATTGAGTTTCAATTTGCAATTAATTGTCCATATGCCTTGGCTTGGTGTAATGTACTTCTCTGTTTACTGATATAAATACATTCTGGAAAACAGATCTGAGGCAGAGACACAAGGGACCTACATTACAGACTGAATCAAATCTTTGAGAAAATTATTTTTACCATGTCCTTGAGTAGATAAAACAATCCATCATCTCACTGTTAAGTCAGGTTCTCATACCACATCATCCTCAGCTGGTGTAAATGAATCAGAATGATAATCCTTAAAATTAAATATTATATTCTCAAACGGTAGCCAAAGTATTCTATCCAGCTCAGGAGATACTGACCATTCACACATTCTATAGAACAAAGATTATCACTGTGTGCAATACTGGGAGGAGAAAGAGGTCAATGATATTAAAATTGCAAATCACCACCTAATTTGGTGATTTTTCAAAAGAAAATTTTTTAATGAAAGAGTAGAGTAGAATGGAATAGAAGAGTACAGTGCAGTAGAATGGGACAAAATAAAAGATATCAACTACATAAGTGTATTGCTTCTGAAAACTTCCTGAAGCTACTTAAGATATAAATGTATCCTGAATTACAATGTAAAAATAATATCTCACTCTGAATCATTATCCAAAAATTTGAAATTCCCTGTTTCCAAAACAATTAGATTTTGAGATGCTCATAAAGCACTTGAGGAAGTGGAATTTGAGATAATTACCAGGTAAATGTGAAAGTATCAGGAAGTCACTTTATCATTAGTAACATTAGAAATGATAATAATAATAATGATACATAACAGTTTGTACATGAGGCGTATGAAAAGCTTTGTAAAATATTTAGTACTATAGTGCATATCAACCCCTCCTTTATGTGGGAAGGGTTTCTGTTGTTGTTTGTTGCTTTTTTATAAATATTAACAATAATGCTTGGGCTTCATCCTGTAGATTTGCCTATGACCATGTGTGTTTGACAGAATACACAGGTGAATGCATAGACGGGGTTGAAAACACTGGCATTATGCAAATATGACAAACGAAACAATAAACCTCCTTAATGCGAACATATCTAAATGGGCAGCTTACATGGTTTTGCCTCTTGTGACCATAAAATGTTTGATTTTAATTGTCAAGGAAGAATAACCTATTTCAGAAATCTACATAGAATAATACTGAGGGTATGCCGTTATAATTTGACATTTTAGTTGATGAAAGATTTATTCAGAACATCTGAGCCCTCACTTTGGAATAAATGCACAGAATTTACCATGCACAGTTACACTAGAGTCTGAGAGACATGTCACGAGTTCAGCAGAGTCTCTGGTTTCTTCACCCAGGAACTGTTCTTAGCCCTAAATCAAGTGGCAAGAATAGTCTTTCTTCTCTGAAAGCTGTATCTACTTGAGAGTACTTGTCCCCTGCTCTTTTTGGCTCACACCAGCAGATCTGCCTCTGGTTTCATGCTCTAATGTCTTAGCGTAGAGATTTCTTAGACCTTGCTTATCTCAGGATTACACACTGCTGACCCTCTATAACCTGACCACACTTGTCTTCATACTCTTCAGGACCCATCTCTCTGGACTAAGATCAGTCAATGTCTTTTGCTCACTGACCAATGGGATGGTGTTTCAAAGTGCATTTGGTGGGAAGAGTTCTTTTTCCGCTTGAAGTCTGAACAAAAACCAGATCTTAGTCAAGTACAAACACAAGGACCCCACTACCCTTCTTGCTAGGTGAACTTTTAGATAGCCATGTTGAAATAACAACATCATGATCACTCTGTGCTCAAAATTTCATGAGACCACAAAACACAGATAGTTTTGTATTATTTATTCAAGCCCTGGGAGAGGTCTGGGAGATAACAGACAGCATGAACACCTGGGAAAGGACTTCAGCAGGCAGGAGATGAGAGAGAATTGTAAATGACAGCAACTTCTGGCTTTTCTTTGAACCACTAACTTGAAAGACACATCTTATATACCTATAGAAAGAATGAAAGTACCCACTATGCTCCAAAGGCAGGGCTATATAAATGTGAATGATATTTGGGATCTCCATTCAAGGAATACACATTCTATAAGAAGAGATGAGACGAATGTATAATTATGCCAAGTGCTAGGTTGAAAATGATACATCAGTGAGCAAATCTACCAGTTGAGTGTTGGATTCTTGCACATCACTGTTCTTATAGCCACCAATGATCCCAAAGAGCAAAACCATTTCAGCACATGAGTATAGAAAATATTTTAACTCTTTTTAAGTAATATTATTTATTTCTGTTAGGAAAGAAGGCAGGTGAGAGATCAGACTCATTTATTTATTTTCTCATTAAGCTAGCCTTTTGGGAAATTCATCAAGGGAACACAACATGGCATTTTAAAGCACGCGTCTTTGCAGGGGTCAATTCATTACTAGAGGGTGGAATTATCATTCTTCGAGGCTTCATTAGCAAGGACCTCAGTTCACCTTCTGAGTCACAGTTTCTCAGAGAATAAGAATGTTCAGTAAAATAGTACTGTTTAAAGTTCCCAGAATAGTCAACTTTGTATTTTTTAAACAGCTGTCATCCTTTCACCTTTATTTAGGTACCAGGGAACAGCTGAGTTATTGAAAGGTAAAGAAGTAAGTACTGGGCAAGAAAATTGAAATTCTTACTTAAGCTGAGATAGAGACAGACGCCCAATGGGACGAGCCCACTGCTGTGAAAGGGGAAAAGATGAAATAGAGTTAGTAGCCTGAGTGTATACAGCATAGTACGGTAGTGATAGGATAATTTTACTGCTAACGACCAGGTTTTCCTTTTGTGAAATTATTTGAGTGGTATCTAGCTCCCACTTTGAAAATTTCCAAAGAGCCTCTGAGAAATTACCTATAAACTTCTTAGCCTAGAAAAAAAATCTGTAGTACTGGTAGGGCATCCAGGATTTTCTTAGCTGGCTGGAGGGAATAGGGGCTGGAGTCAATGAATGTATCCAGTAGACAATGTATATACACAAGGAAAGATTTAAGATTAAAAGCCTCCCTTTATATACCTTGAGTAGTAGACTGACAAACATATATGTGATAAATCAGGAAGGAAAACTCTATTAATCCTAATCTTTTTTTTTTTTT
>NW_006431210.1:9176729-9193448 GCF_000325575.1 Pteropus alecto
ATATTTTTCTCCTCTTTGAAATATCTCCATATAACTGGGCTCATTATGAATCATTTCTATTCATTCATTCACAATATGCTTTGTTTTAAGTACATTTATATTACACTGAAGGCTACATCATAACATATAGATTTCTCAAGTTAAGGGCGAACTTCTTCCTAGTTTTAGCTACATGTTTTGTGGAGTGTGATTGGAGGTGGTGGTAGATACTGGATCATATACATACAGGGATGAACATGTCAGGCAATCCCAGAGGTTTTTCAGATCCCGAACTCCTCTGGGGGCCCCTGAAGCATTCTCACCAAGAATAAGAAACCCTTGTTCTATTGGATTTCTTAGATTTTCATACATTTGATTGTGAGTTTTATTATCTATATAACATAATATACTGTTTTAAAATTTATTTTTTAATTAAATTTTTTTTTCTCACACTGTAGGTAGAAATTCAGGTCTATTGCACCCACCCTGCAATAGCTGCTGATTTCATAGTTAACTTGGCCCTCTATAATAATTATCTGCTGATTTCATAGTTAACTTGACCCTCTTAATAATTATCTGGGGTAACTTATTTACAAATTAAGTACCAATACTAGGTAGATATCCCTCTCCCCATATTGTCCTAACCAGGGTTATTTGAACTTTTTCCAAGTTTGGGCAAAGTTTTACAGTTTATTGAATATTATTGTTTACATACATATATATAAAATATATGTGAAATGTGTGTGTGACAAATCTCTCTCTCTTTATGACAAATCTCTCTCTCACTGTCTCTCTCACAACTTCTAACAATACCAGGCATCTGTAATGGGAGGATTCTCTTTCACTTATTCATGCAGGCTTGAGTATATCCTACATCCCATTTATCCCACTGCACCGTCATCAGATGTGAGACCTTCATACTGACAGAGCAATCCTTCCCTATGCAGAAGTACACTAGAAGCCAAGTTCATAGTTCATCCTGAACTACAAAATAAAAATTGCCAATCAAATGACAATAGTGGCAAAGGCAGTTTGTCTTCCTTGTCATGGTTATTAGTAAGTGTTGCTGCTGTATTACTAGGTGCAGAATCTAAAGCTCATCCGGAGGCTGGGTTTGGTGCTAGGCCTGCCAAATAAGATGGCAAGGAGGAAGGAACTGTTTGTTCTGATATAATTCCTAGCTTAGTTGGCACCTTTTCTTTTTTCACAGACAGAACCAATATCAGAGATGATTCCTCTGAATAAACATATTTCCAGAAAACAATAATTCTGATTGGATTGCATGTGAAGGTAATACTTAGGTGATACAAATGGGATCACAACATTCATTAACCACACAGCTCAACTGAAATCCGCCCAGAAAAGTGTGAAATGGTCCCTGCTAAGAAAGCACGAAGCGGTGAGTCACAAATTCACAGTTAACACCTAGGTAGACACAAATACAGATGTCATCTCCCCTTCTTTCCTTTCCTCCTGCTTCTCACTCACACCCACCAACTGAGGAGGCTAGTGAGATTTTTCACAGATGCAATGTGGGTAAAAGGCACCTAGGTTGTTTGTTGGAATTTTTTGTTTTGCTTTATTTTATGTGTATATATTTGTTTTCTTGAATGTACCCCAGAATTTCTCCAGAAATGACACTTATCTCCAATCTCCATTTGTTTATTATTCCTCAAAATAATTTAAAAAGAAAAGGTCAGAATGCTTAAGTTGATACTGGCCATATTGATAAAGTGATTTTAGGTAATTAGGAGAGAGAAAAATAATAAGATAAAAGAAATGAGAGAAGAAAAGTAAAAAGAAGAGAAAAATAAAAAAATTAATAGATGGCAAAAACAAGAGTCAACAGATGATAACATATCCTCTAGGTACCTAAATTGTGCTAGCATTTTCCTGGCACTATTGGAGTGAGATTTATTGTTACTATTATTTAATAAATAGCATGCTGCCTCCTAGCAATCTCAATCTGTATTTTGCTTAAAAATACTAAATTCTAATTGCTTAAAGAGCTCTCACACACCCAGACAAGAAGGAAGCCTATTTGCTCTTTTATGCTAGACCATCACTGTGAACTGTGCTTGAAAATCTAAACTAAGGTAATTGTTGGTTATGAGTTGAACTGTGAACGCCCCTCCCCAAATTTGTAAGTCCTAACCCTCAGCGCCTCAGAATGTGACCTTATTTGGAGACTGGGTCTCTACAGAGGTCATCAAGCTAAAATGAAGTCATTAGGTCATTAGGGTTGGCTCTCATTGAATATGACTGGTGTTCTTATAAAAAGGGGAAATCTGGAGACAGATGTGCACGCAGGGATAATAGCATGTGAAGATGAAGACAGAGATTGTTGGCAAAGCCCCAAAGCTAGGCAGGAGGCGTACAACAAATTCTCCCTCACAACCCTAAGAAGAAACAGACTCTGATGACACCTTGATCTTGACGTCATCCGGATCTGTGTCATTCTAGAACTGTGAGACAATAAATTTCTATTGTTTAAGCCCCCCAGTTTGTGGTACTTCGTTATGGTGGCCCTAGCAAACTAATACACTGGACTTACTCTCTTTGTGCCTCTCAAGACTCACCTATCACAAACAAAGGAATAAATATTCTGTGGAGTTAGAAATACAGTAGAAATCGGGAAAAATGATTTTAAGGAAATATAAAAGGGCCCCTACTTAGCAGCACTCCTAATTTAATATCTTGATATTCCAGAGAGTAGACATGAAACTGTTGGAAATATTATCAATCTGGCAAAAAAAGAAAGAAAAAGAAAAGAATAAAAGCACATGACCCTAACCATATGAATTATGAAATAAAACTCAGTTTTCCTTATTCTGAACCAATGTAAATATCACAAATTGTCATCCAGATAGTAAATACAATAAAAAAGTCTATAATGCCACTTCAAATTGACCCACACACCAACATTCTTGCAGTGAAAAGTGTTATACTATACCTTCCTTGAGAGGTGGAATGAATATATAACCAAATAATCTTATGGTTTTAATGAGTAAGCAAGTAAGTATTCACCTAGTGAATGCTCAAAACCGTGTTAATCTAACTTGATTTGGGACCATAAAGCTGTTTATCCCAATAACTGTATCACAAAGTACATCACAATGCATTTTAGAAAATTATGCTTTTGCTTCCTTTTATATATGTAGCCATCATAAGATAAATTGCTTATGCCACGAAAGAGACTTTATTGGCTCTCATATGTGGAATGAGGTTCAAAACGATTTAACCCGATTTTCAAAAGAAAGTCTATCTCAGTAGATGCAAGAAATTTGATAATTCTATACAGTTATTCCCACGGATAAACAGATATCATTTATTGAACACTTATATGTGCCAATGATTGGGTTTTGCCTACATCATTTTATTCAATCTTCATAAAGCCAGAATATATTTTTATTCTACTTATCTAATGTTTATGTAAGAACTATATTTGAAATACATGAATGGATTAATAAGTTTTGTTTTCGGAATTTTAAAATAATAGTTAAGTGGTGTTGTCCTTCTTTTCTGCCAACCAAAATATCTGTCCATGACCTTTGGAAGTCAAAGCTAGATAATACATATGACTTTCGGATATCTGAGTATATTCATAAGCAACCTGATTAATAGGTCCTAATATATCTTTTTACCTAGTTACAGAATATTTCCTACCACTCTTTGTCAGGGGAATACGAGTTATTTTCTATAGTTCACTTAACCAATAGGCATCACCTGCAGAGCACTGCAGTAATCTCCATGATGAATAATTTGTAGATTACCTGTAAAAGAATACTCCATCCCCTTAAAACCCAATCATAAATTTAGAATTTTAATTTTTGAAAATGTAATCCTATATAATCTAGTGTGAAATGAATTCAGAAAGCAAATGGGTTTCATCATTTAAAGGAAATATTACAGAAGACTAAAATTACGATGATGTTCAACTATATTCCTATGCAGGATGAATGATGTGGTTGAAATAATAAAGAATGTGTACTTTTAAAACTGAGTGAGGTAATAAAATGTTGCATTTCATAAGTATTTGCTGCCTACTCTAGATTTGATAACCATGATGTGAGACAGCTACAGGAGTAATGATTCTCCTACTGTTTTAATTGAGAAAATAAGGGCCCACAGATGTTAAATAACTTGCCTGAAATAACACAACCTCTAATTGTGTTATTAAAAACCTATATTAAATTAGAGCTGCAATTACTCCCAAGGACTTCACAGATATGCTGGATCATCAGGGATGCCACGAGGTTGCTACACAAAGGCGTCACTGGATACAAGGCACTGAATGGCCCTACCTTGGATACTTTTGGACTAAAAATATTAAGCAAAATACCACATGATGCTACAGTATCTGATAATACAGAACAGCTCAAGACACTTATAAAGTTGTTTAGGTGGTTTATACAATTTCTGATCCCAACTGAGTCATAGCTATCATTTCTCCATATTCCCATTAAATTATATTAAAATGAAAATTCGGAACTGTAACTAGAAATAGATTGAAGAAACAAGAACTAGGAAGCAAGAATAGCCAAGGAACAGGAAGCGAAAACATACCAAAAAGATATTTTAGATCCAGGGGATACACAGAAGCTGGATCTGAGGAAGTGATGGAGGGAGGGGTGGAGAAGAGTGAGGGCAGGGACTTCGAAGGCAGTATGAGGAAACAGAGGGGGTCATGGAACGGACTCAGTTGTGGTGGTGCTTTCATGGATATACACATATGTAGAAACTTAGATTGCACACTTAAAACAAATATGTTGAGTGTATTATATATCAATCATACCTAAATTTGAAAAAAAATGAGCAAAAGGCTTGAATAGAAGAAAAGAATGAATAGCTAAAAGTTCAATAAACATATGAAAAGGTCGTTCAACTTGTCTTTAGGGCAATGCAAATTAAAACCACAAACTGACACGATTACATACACATTAGGATTGCTCAAATGTAAAATTCTAAAGCAAGTTTGGAGAGTATGTGGAGAAACTGGAACTTTAGTATATTGCTGATAATAGTGTAAACTGGTAGAAATACTCTCGGAAAGTATTTGGCACATCTATTAGACTGAATACAAGCATATCTTTTGACCCAGTAATCTCACTTGTAAGTGAAAATATAGCAGAAAAGTATGCCTATGTTCACAAAAACAATATATGTTATTTTTTATGAAAGCATTATTTTTAATAGCCAAGCAACTGCTAAAAAGACAAACATTTATCAACAATAAAACGGATAAATAAATTGTAGTACGTTCAAACAATGTACAATGAATCAATAATGAGAATGAATGAAGTATATGCATCAAATTAGATGGACCTTGCAATCTGATACTGAGTAAAAGAAGCCACTGTGTAATTGCATAAGTGTAATTCCATTTATATAAAATAGAAAGAACAGCTATTCTAGGAAGTTAGTGAGGGTGATTCTTTATGATGGATTTATAGATGAGCTCAGAGAGAGAGCTCTGGCATGCTAGTAATGTCCCATTTCTTGACTGAGACCGTGATCGCATATTTATAAAATTTATAAAATGCTCAATTTATAAAATTCCACTGAACTGTGCATTTTTGTGTGTATTTTTCTGTATGCAAGCTATTTTTAATGCAGAAATTTTTTAATTATGCATATATGAAATAAGATGAAGATAAAAATATCAAAACCCAAACTGATTGTAGCTCTTCGTGCTTCCTGAGGTGCAAAATGCATCACTATACCACTTTCCGCTCTGCACTGACAGTCCCTTGTCTCACGAAGTACATTAATGACCATTATACACTAAAGAAGGGATGGAAAAATAAATTTCCATGTAAAATGGAGTGAGGAAATTTAATTTATATGAGATTCCAACAGTTAGAAACTCTATTATGTATAATTATTTGATAATTCTATACAGTTATTCCCCTGGATAAACAGATATCATTTATTCTTGGTTTACTTCCCTGACACACTGACTTTGGTCTTGGCCTGTGGCTCTAAGGAGATGTGGCATTTGCCATATTCAAGCAGAAAGTTTCAATGCATAGTGTGGATTGACTGGGACCTCTTATATTTATCTTCCACCGAGAGCACCGCCCGCCCCGGAGAGTGGCTATTCCTTTAGCCTGGCTTCCAAAATGAGAAGATGTGCACAGTCTTGCAAACTGACCGAGCCCTTCCAAGCTCCTCGGAGTCCTACCTGACCATCAACTCTCAGGAAATATGAGCAAGAAAGCAAGAAAGTGACTTGGAAGCCACTCAGATTTGGGGAGATGTTGTTATGCAGTATCAGGAATTCACAGAGCAGTACAAGCAGCAGAAGAATATCTTTATTCTTATGTGTGTTCTTAAGTAAAATAGATTCTAAAGTAAACCAAGGAAAATAGCTGCTAATAAATGTCCCTGTTCTCTAAAGCATCCAGGTGAAAATGGAGGCACTCACACTTTTGCAAAGACACACTCACAGCAGAAATAGCCAGAGGAAAAAAAAAGGAGAAAAATAAGAATCAATATCTATTTATAGAGGACTTTCTTTTTAAAAAAATCAATCATACTACCTTCTGGGAAGGAAATGGTTTACAGTGTCTATTATGTTTGACCTCAACCAGACCTCCAAATAAACAGTCTACTACTGTAATTGGGTTTAGTAACAAGAATACATATCTTAAAAATGTTTTTCATAGTATGTACTTGGACATCCAAATTGCTAATTATAAATAAACTTGGAATTTATAGAGCTGTGGGCCATCGTTGGATGGAGAGTAGAAAGCGGTCACACAGACTTTCCCCTCTGTGTGACTAAGGGAGAATAAATACTGAGAAACCCTACATTCAGACAGATTCTCCTGAGAACAATGTTCTGTACATATTGTTAGTGCTGCCTGCTACTGCAAAGCTAAATCTCAACCCAGAGAAAGAGACATTTTATACAAAATGAAGGTTTGAGGTCCCATCAGAGAAGAATTTTGTGTTTATGCCTCTTTCTAGATTTATTCTTTTTATCGTCAGCAAAGTTTGCTGTTGGATAAGATATTTAAAGCACGTGAGTCTGTCTTGGCAGTTTAACCCTCGTGGTGAGGTACCAGTTGCAGTGAGAAATTACTTGGTTTTTCCTTGTGCTGGACACTATGCTAAGTCTTCGGGCTGTTCGAATAGTAGAGGAAACACTTGTTACGGACTGAATGCTGGTGTGTGCCCTCAGAATTCGAATGCCGAAATCCTAATTCTCAGTGTGATTGTATTAAGAGACAAGGCCTTTGGGAGGTGATTAGGTCAAAAGGGCAGAGACTTCAGGAGTGGGATTAGTGCCTTTATAAAAGAGACTCCAGAGAGCTCTCTCACCCTTTCTACTATGGGCGACGGGAGGACACAGTGAGAAGTAGGCAGTTTGCAACCTGGAAGAGGGCCCTTACCTGACCCTGCCATGGCAGCACACTGTGGACTCCCAGCCCTCCAGAACTGTGAGAAATACCCACCTAGTCCATGGGACTGTGTTATAACAGCCTGAACTGATTAAGATGGAAAGGCCACAGGCAATTTCAACCTTGCTGCAACAGAAATCAGCACTGAGTACCAAGGAAAAAAGGATCCACTAAATCCTCAGTTTTAAAATTTCTTTTAAAATTTCATAAATCATTAGTCTCTCTCACAGAGTCTTGGGATTAATGAATGGCTTGGTTAATTAACAATTACTTAATTGCATTACTTTTCTTAGTTTGTAAACTCTCAAAAGGAAAGCATTTTGACTATTTACATCTCTTTGAATAGTGCTAAATTCTCTAGTAGATACCTCCATTTCAATTAGGTGCTAAATAAAATATTTTACAAAGAAAAAATGTGATAAATATAGAAGTCACTTAAGTCACTTCAGTTAATAAGGATGTGAATAATTTGCTTTTCTTCAAAATTTAAGATGTATATAGTCTTTCACTTAGCATGTTTTTGACATTCATCATTGTAAGATGGATCAGTACTTAATTCCTTTTTATTGTTGAATAATATCCCATGTTATCTTAACATCACTAAGATTTAAGATTTCTCATTATTTGCATCTCATTTTTTCTGCAGACATCTTAGATTTGGGGTGCATGTAAACTTAATTGGGGGAACACATCATGCACTTCGTAAGAAATAGTTGAATTTCAGAGCTTTGGAAAAATTAGAGTGACTAGCCAATGGAAATCTAAAGTGATGGCAAATGTCACATCGCTCTTTCCAGAAATACCACTCCACATTACCCCCAACCATGGGCTATTTAAGGAACTCTACTTTTGCAACATAGGTGATGAGCAAGTGCCATAATCATGGACAGAAAAAGAGAAGTGAGATTCCATTTAGACTACTTCCAAGAGTAGAAGGTCTTGCCCTCAGTGTCCTACCTAAATGAAAATCTCAGGTGCCGCGTTTTGCAGAAGAGGAACTCACATTTAGAGTCCAAAAAGTACTTATCGGAAATGTGTTTAAATCCATTACTAATTCTTTAAGTGCTGGATATATATGAGTCTGCCTCCACCTCTGCTCTTTTAGTATATTAAATTGTACTGCTGGACATTTGACCATGGCATATTCACAGTATTAAACATGGAGTGCATTTCTCTAATTGAAAAAATAAGATCCCTATTTATATTTAACTCCCTTTTTTCCTCAGAAGTTATAAAGTACAGTCTGTCATGCAGTAAAAGTGCCCATCCATGGAGATAATCATATATTTTAAAACAAGTCTTGCAGAAAGATGTAGGGTAGGGTTACGTTGGAAGAAATATTGTAGGATCCTGTAGGATACATAAAAAATGTATAAAAATACATATTATTCCTGTCTGCTTTGTATGCGGTATGCATAGGGGCATTGCAAAAATAGAGGTGGATTTATGTTAGCTGGCAGAATTTTTTTCCTCATTTAGTTTATTTGTTATTTGTTTTGTTTTGTCAATTAATTTTTACATGAGGGTATTGTCAGTTTTGGTTGGAGAAAGACAAAATTTCTATTTCACCAGTTACATAAATAGCTATATATGGAATGAGGTAGCTGGCCCCTGATACTGGGGTATTCTAGAGGTTGACCTCCTCATAGACTGGAGCAATGAAAAACTCTGGATGACTTGCTCCTTCATTTCCTGTGCTTATGCCTTCTTAGCTACTTTTTAATTCAGCTTCTTTGGGGAATGTAAAGAATTTGAATTAAAATCCCTTACCTTGTTGCTGGTGACTTAGTGGAAAAAAAATATTAAGTGCCTTGCATACAGCCTCTCTTGCCTCCCTTGTGCTTCTCCTTCTTACCATTTTTCATACTCTAATATTTGTAGTAGTGTCTTAGCTTGAACTGCCATAACAAGATACCATAGACTGGGTAACTTAAACAGCAGAAATTTCTCACAGTTCTGGATGCTGGAAGCCTAAGATCAGGGTGCCAGCATGGTTGAATTCTGGTGAAACTTCTCTTTTTGCTTGCAGACAGCCACCTAGGAAACTATTTTCTGTGACCATGTACTATTTTAAGAGAATATAAAATTATTTCCATTTAAATTCCTTTGTAACATCCATTAAAGTAAAACTGCTAAAAATGTAAGGGCACTATGGGTCACCGTTAGCATATTCATTCATTTCAGGATTTGCAGCTGTCTTCAGATAGGATCCCTTTTGGTAGCAAAAAAAAAATGTTCTATTTTTTGCGTACCTTCTATCTTTTACATATTATATGTATTTTCAACCATAACAAATAACTGAATTCAATAAGGTAAATAAACTCTAGAGACTTTTACCTCAGTTCTTCTTGGTGTATATAGAGATCTTAGGCATTGTTTTTTTATTTGATAGAAAGTAAACAAGATAATAACTAAGCTGTTTCAAAGTCTAGGCAAATCTGAATCAGAAGAGGAACAATTAAGAAAGCCCAAATTCAAACTGTCAAAATATGAAAGTATTTTATTGTACCTCCTCAAAGACTGGTTCTTACTTAGTAATGTATGTATTAAAATCAAATCAACAATACCCAAGTAAACATAAGAAAATACATAGGAGTCCTTTGTAAATCTCTTAAAAGTCACAAGAGAACACTGAAGTATTTCACAAATAGTGAATTCAAGCATTACATAAAAACACACTTCTTAGAAGATTTTTTATTTATGCCTCAATCTCTAATCAGTAAAATATAACCATAATAACTGTCTTAACTCATCTTTCTGGTGCCATTAGAAAGAAGAGTTTCCAATAAAATGAAGCTTTGTCATAAACATAATAGTTTTAATTATTAAATAATAGACAATTTTTCTTATATTTGCTCCCTCATTTCCAACCATACCTCCTCCCCCGCCCACCAAAAAAAAAGGAGAAAAGATAAAACTATCTTCAGAAGAATAATCATTTTGAATAATGGCAGGTCTGAGCCAGACATAGTTGGCTGTTTCTTTGCTCTTAATATTCCTGTTTACAGTTTAAGTTTTCTACTTTTGCTGATTACATGAAACATGTAAATTTATGTTGATTTTCCCATTGAGGTTAAATGAAAATTTGCCGATGACTATTATCCTAATTCTGGTAAACTTCTTATTTCTATTCTCTCTCTTTTTATCAGGAAAATCTATATTAGCTATAAATCTGCCCTCCTTTCTTTCTTTTCCTCAATAAACTTTCTGCCAGCGGGGGTGATTTGTGGCTTTTTTTTTTTTTTTAATTGAATTCAACCAGAAAACTGTAGTTATGTTACCTAAACATCATAGAAAAGTGAATTCTTTAAAAATGTTTTATTACTTTCGGTAACTTAGTGAGACAAATCAAAGGTTAGCAAAATATTTCCTAGAAGATATCCAACTGTTTTATCAACCAAAGAAGAATCTTACTTTTTCTTTTTTATATCATCTTTTTTGAAGTATCATGCAACCATTTTAAGAGTACAATTCCCGCTTCCAAAAAGCAAATTCCAGAGTTTATTTTAAGAAGAAATGTGCTGATATGATATACCTGAGTGATAATTATTATTCACCTTATACTTAGATACAAAATTTGGGGTAGTGACTGTATAAAGCATCAACATATGTCATGGAAAATATTAATTTTCAAGTCTTAAGTATAAGTATGATATGATGTATAAAAGGAAAAATATGTTAGAGTAGAAAAATTCTAAGATTTAAAGGCATTTGGATAAATTTCTTACTTTGCCAACTTTACTCATAATAGCAAAATAATGGAATTTCACTTTGTGTGAAGATGGAGGCATAACAAAAGTAAAAATTGCTAAGTCAATTTTCAGCAGCAAATCTAATTCAGTTATGTTATTTTTCTGCTTCAGAAGGAAAAATAGTAACTTTCCATAACTGCTTCATTTTATTTTCTTTCAGACACAGTTTTAGTCAATATACCAAGCATCACTTAAATTTTTGTTATTGCATCTGATTTTTAAATTTTATTTTTAACAATAAAACCTTAAACTTACATAAAACTTTATATAGACTTAGGTACAATTCGATCTCCAGTTATTTCATTAGAACCACAAAGTATACCTGTGATGAATGTAGTTGCAGTATTGTTAATCACATTTTTAAAGTGAGAGGTCTTTAAATATGGACTTTATGGGATCTTGTAAGACATGACCCAGAACTAAATTGAATGGGAGGGGCCAGTGTTGGAACTTGAAAGAGATGAGACCAATTCTGAGGACATAAGGCTAGCTGTGTAGGAGAACAAGTCAATCAGAAAATGAAATGATGAGTAGCAGATGAGTGCCAGGCAATCAGTGGACTGCATAAGGATCCAGGCCTAACACTAAGGTATTCCCACAAGAATAAGGAAGCTACCTGTACAGATACAGACATGTAGCTCGCATCCAGAGGTCTAGATGAGGACAGCAGCTCTCCAACGGAACCAGGATTTAGTATCCCAAAATACTCTATCCCTGGGGACAAAGGATTCAGGAAGAACTGTGATGCTCTGAAAACAGATAACTAATTCAGGCACATGACAGGGGTCTGCACTGACTTTAGTACAAGAGATCTTTAATGGTCTACCCGTCTCCAGGCTTCTATCATTCAAATCCAGTTTCCTTGTGGCAGAAAGAGGGATCATTCTCAAATGTAAATTTGATTGTCTGAGAACTTTCAATGGTTCCCCAGAAACACGTTTACAAAAAACTTTAAAAATGAGATTCAGCCTGTCTTTCTCATTTTCTGCCATGGCACTTTATATTCTAGTATCATTTCATATTTTAGGGTCTTTTGTTATTCACTTCATCTGCCTAGAAAATTCTTTGCTTCCTTTTCTATATGACAATATCTCTATCTTCTGTCTTAAAACCACATGTTTTTTTTTAACTTACCCAGTATTTATTGAACACCCACTATTAGCACTGTGTTAGAATCTGAGGATATAAATAAACGAGACTTTTGAATTCTAGAAATACATAGCAAGGTGGTGGAGGGGTTGTTTGTAGGTGGAGATGAGCCATTAGAATTCAATGAAATACCTGGTATTGTTGTTAAATAAGAATCTTTAAAAGAAACTATAATCATGACTCTCATTCAGATATCTAATAAACATGTACCAAAGACTGAAAGCTTGTATTTAACTTATTAATTAATGAGGGAACCAGTAAGATGGTATAACTGATTCCAATGAGAATACAAAGAACAGGCAGGTAATATACACATATATATGTCAAAATATGCATATATATTTCTGAAATACATTTGCAAATAGAAGAAAATAGGTCTACCACAGAGCAACAATCACTTGCATTCCACCGGATACAATTAATTTGCATTTCTATGGGCAAGACTCATTTGCATTATTACGTTTTCTACATTTTCTGAAGTTGTAAAATAGCTCCGAGATAATGAAAAAGGGTGATAACCCTGGATGAGTTAGACAAGACACACATAATGTTTTCTTGTCCATTTCAAAGTTTTCCACAAATTTTCTTGACAGAGTTGAGGCAAATGAGAGGGTGATGGTCATAGAGATTATGTATGGAAATTTGCCTAAAGTTAGAGGGATCATGAGGAAAAGTTCAGGGAATATTTGAGGCCTTGATTGTTAATGTGAATTGAATTTTTCTAGGCCAATGTGAGAATGAGGAACATGAACTCTGTAAGAATGAGAAAGAGGTACGGGCAAAGGCTTAAAGGAGGTAAAATTAATGGGTCTCAAGGATGTTTCCTTGTGAGCACTGGATAATAAAGCCCTCAGTCTTTTCAAGATTCTAAGTAGAACACTGATGAAATAATTCTTCCTGAATGGCGTATGGCAAGAATGGTCAATTGTCTTTCTTCCTAGGATGGTGGTTCTCAAAATGTGGTCTAGGAACTGCAATATTGGCATCATCTGGGAACTTCTTAAAAGTGAAAATCCTTGGGTCTTAACCCAAACCTACTGAACCAGAAATTCTGAGGGTGTGCTGTTAATTTGTATTCTAACAAGCCTTCCAGTGATTCTATGTTCTTTTGAGTTTGAGAACCACTGTCTTAGAGGTGCACGTAGCTACCTGAGGTCACTACTTTGAGAGGCCAGACCTCAGCTGGAGGAAGGGAACCCACAATTATACAAGAATATATATACAAAAATAAGTGAAAATGTATTCTTCTATTTTCAGAAAATAATTTATCTGCACATCTGTCCCTTTATTGCTTCCTCTAGTCTATGAGAATACATACTGTATCTTTTCTCAATTCCCAGGTCAAGCCCATGGTAAATATAGCATGACAAAGGTCTGAATGACTGAGCAAATGACTTCCACAAGTCAGAAACTCAACACAACTACACAGGATCAAGAGTACTGCTGGACCAGCAGCAGAAGAGCTAATATGAATATGGGATAAGAATGACTCAAATCCTCCAAGTCAAAAGAACAGCTCGGTTTCCAGTGAGAGAGGGTTACGCTTACATGGGTGTAAGCAGGGATACTGGATACTGGCTCCCCCTAGAAAGCAGAGCCTGAAATAGGGATTCACGTGAAGGTAATTTACATTGGAAAGCGATCTCAAGGAGGTGGAATGGGAGACAGTGGAGAGGGAAGGAGGGGAGGAGGGAAGGGAGGAAGGAAGGAAAACGCTTGAATCGGTTTTGCTCTTGAGTTCCATCCTGCCAAGACCCTTGGGGATCTCACAGAATACACTTCCAAGCTGTCCACCAGAGGACTGAAGAGGAAGCATTTAGCCACTTCTTTCGGTCAAGGCCTACTTCATGGGACATAAACTCCCTCACAATTCCAAGCTGTGTTTGCAAAAGTGAGCATATTCAATGTCTCAGAGAAACCCTCGAACAGAAAGCCAGAAGTACTCAATCGCCTGCGCTAAGGGGCTGTGGGGTTCCACCGTCAGGCAGCCGGCTGCAGCAGCGCTGGCTAAAACAACAGGAGGGGCACGAGAAGTGCTTAATGTCCAGGTGTTTTACTGCAGAACAGAATCTTTCAAAGTTAAGATTATTCCACTTTCTCCACCCCCAACTGCAAAACATTTGGCCCATCCTAGAAAGAAGATTTTGATATAACGAGAGTCTCTACATGTGCCTTCCGAAGCCGGTGGGAGTGGCGAGGGGACCGCGGTGCAGGCCGAATGGTCTCAGTTTCTAGATATCGACGCGACAATCCCCAGCCTGGCATTCCTCTTTGCCACTCATATTTTTGAGAAAATTTTATTTTCCACAATCCTCAGACTGTTCATATAAAATTGTACTAATGATCTACTTATTAGTCTCACAGCGTATCAGGAGATAGAAATAATATAATGTTTATGAAAGCTGTAAACACCATAACGAACAAATTAACATAATAGCTAGTTAATACTAAGCATTTATTATGTTCCAGTCACTATAATAAGTGTTTTTTAATCCTCAAAACTGCATTGTAACTAGCTTCTGTTAACCTCATTTTATAGATGAGGAAACTGACGCACAGTGAAGTTGGGTAAGATACACACACACACACACACACACGCACACACACACACACTTCACACACCTAGTAAGTGACTAAGCAAATATTTGAACAAAGCTATCAGACTCCAGAGCACACTGTTTTTACAGCAACTGCTTTCCGATTTTTTTAACATTCTGTTTGTGTGACAAATAATTTACATAAAGTAAGGCAGCAGGAGGAGGCAGACTGGCCATGACTACCTGCTGCAAAGCGATTCACCACAGGTCTCTACACAGAGGCTTTTTATAGAAAACTAGGTTGGGATAACAAGAAAAAGGGATACTGCAGTAAAAGTGGTTGGTCTGCAGGGTCTACAACTTGGAAGAGAAGTGATACAATCACTTTAAATTGCACAATTTGTTTAAAACCACATGTCCCACAAGCCAGCACCCCCTAAAGCAGGCCTCCCATGTGTTGTTCCTTTGCAATTTGCCCTTTCCCTGCCTCCCTAAGCATCCTGATTTTTTTCTCATATTCTTATGTATGACTTCATTTCTTATCTCCCCATTTTTGGCTTTGCCTCATCTTTTCAACCAGGATCTTGGCATAATTTTTTAACCTTCTTCTATCTTTTTTTTTCACTAAGCTTCAGACTCTGCATCCGTCATCAACATTTTACACTGGATAAATAGCCCCCGATTTCTCACACAGCCTGGGACCATCAATCGCTGCTTAGCTCCTGACTGGGAAAGAAGGATGTCTTATTGAGTTGGCCCTTTGGATAAAATATAGATTTGATGGGGAAAATAGATTCTAATATTACATATTTCTTCTTGGGATATGGTCTGGTACCTAAGAAATTTTTTGTTGAAATGTACAGCACTAGAGTGATGACCATTCAATGGACAGACTCCCTCCAAATGTTCTTAACATTTGTACCAGTGCTCTTAAGGGTGAAGTTTCTCTTTACCATTCTCAAAAGGATCTTTCATATGTAGCTCTGGCCTGGAAATGTGATAAATGCTATGTCCACTTGTGGCTCCAAGGGTGACCAAGTGGTGGTGAAGATGGTAACAGAAACTGCCAAACTGAGAGTCACAGCATTTCACACTTCTTTCTGAGAAGAGAATAAAAGCCATGGGAGAGATTTCGATACCCTTTATCTATCAGCTTTCAACACTTTACAAGAGCAGTGGCCATGACAAGGAGGTGTTAAAGGTCCCAATCTTGCTACTGTCTGTGAATTCAGGCTTCAGAAAATGAGTAAACATATTTGAGATGATGAGAGCCAGTTTTCTCAGGAGTAGTGAAGAGAATTACAGATAAGGAAAAGGGAGAGACTAGAATATATCTAGTGGTGGTGTTGATTTGAGATTGGCATAATCGGCATGAGCACAAGGTTAATAATTGATATAGATATTTACTGGCTCTGTTGCTGAGTGAATCCAGAAATAATAATACACTATTAGCAATGAGTATATCTAGTGAGAGGGCTCCTTGAATAAAAGGCTGATTCTAGGGTTGGAGCAGGGAGAGTGAATGATGAGCCTGAGGATATTGATGAACCGGTGTATGCTAAAAAATAAAAATAAAAAATCATGGAAACATACCAAAAAGGCACAGGGAGATGGACTAAAGTTTTCCGCTAGCCAAATTTGGAACAATTTGAACATCAAAATAAATTAAAATAGTAATGGATTATAAAACATTGAATAGGATAAGAATCCTTGAGTCTGTATTGATTAGATAGATGATAGATTATTGACTGATTGATAGATAGATAGATAGATAGATAGATAGATAGATAGATAAGAAGGAAGGATAGAAGGAAGGAAGGAAGGAAGGAAGGAAGGAAGGAAGGAAGGAAGGAAGGAAGGAAGGAAGGAAGGAAGGGACAATCCTTTTTTTTAGTA
>NW_006431210.1:9193495-9198344 GCF_000325575.1 Pteropus alecto
GAAACAATGGAGTTAGAAAATTATAAATGGATTATAAATCTAGTGGATGAATATCTGATGACAAAATATTTATATACTGTCAAAGACAAAGTAACTCCCCACAAATTAACAAAGTAGAAAAGAGTAATTTTGCAACAGAGAAATTTAGCAAATATGACTTTAACCAAAGGATCGCAGTTAATATAATCAATATTGGGACCAACCCACATCACATGCCTTTTGATGTGATGCACTAAGAAGTGTGAATATCACTTCTGGGATACTTCTGCCAAAAAGATACAACCTGAATTCAGTTATAAAAAAACACTATACAAACTCAAACTAAAGGGCAGTCAAAGGCATCGAGGTCAAGAAAGACAAAAAAAGGCTGAAGAACTTTTCCAGATTAATGGAGATGAAAGAGCCATTAGTATGACATGTGCGATCTTGAATTGGGTCCTGATCCAGAAAAGAGAAATAGCTATAAAAGATATTATTAGTATAATTGATGAAATTTGACTAGACTGTAGGTTAGATACTAGAATTGTATTGATGTTAAATTTCCTGATTTTGATTATTATACTGTATAGGAGAATACATATAAATTATATAAGAGCATACCTTTGAGATTAGGAAATGCACACTGAAATATTTAGGGGTAAAGTGTGGCCATATTTACAACTCAATCTCAAATGTCTCAGAAAACTGATGAGAAAGAGAGAAAGAGAAAGAAAGAATGTAAACGATTTCTGAAGCTGTATAAAGGGCGTGCATGATTTCTTTATACTATCTTGCAATTTTTCTGTAACTTTGAAATTGTATCACAAAGTATTTCCACCACTTGAAAATGGATAGTTTCCTGTAAAAGAAGGAAAAATAAATGGATTTGGAATGGGAAGAACCAGTTCATGTGAAAGTAAAGTGGAAACTAACATTTCTGTATTACCAAAATAACATAACTCTTTGCATCATAGCTATAACCAAAGTGCTATAAAATCTCTAATGAAAGTAAGGAGCGTATCTGGAACTTCGAAACTCAGTCTTCAAGTTTGTAACTTCACAGGGAAACTGGAAGTGCTTTAAAAGCAGTTTTTCTTTTTTCTTTCTTTTTTTTAAGACTTGTGAGAGTTCCTCATGCTCAGTATTTCCATTGAAATATTGAGATCAACACAAGATAAAACCAGAGCAGTCTGTCATTGTAATAATTGGGGAAGCCTTATCTTTGCCTTGTGTTAATGGGTGCCCTCATTTAGCACAGCTGACAGGCTGACGTCAGTACTGAAGTGTGATGGGAAGAATGGTCAGCAGTCCTCCTCCACAAATAAAGCTTAGGTTATTTAAAATTTTGTAATAATTTGCTTCCTTTTTCTTGTTCAGTGAAAGAGGGCTAAGTGTACCAAGCACTACTTGCTATAGGCACACACAAATACATTGCTTCATTTGAATACTGGGAACTAATTATTATCGTCTTATTTTATAGATAAAGATACCACAGTTCTTTCTGGCTGGTTAAGTGACTTCCCAGTCATCACACATAAAATAAATAGCAGTCTACCCAACTTCAGAATACCTGCTCTTTCTACCACATTGCCCTGCCTCTACATGAAGAGGTGCTACTTCTGGAAAGTGAATCAGGCTAAATCAGCCTCAGGAACACCTTCTTCATCAGGAAGAGTTAGTTTTAGGGTGATGAGAAGGTGTTGGGCATGTACGCGCTAAGAAGACCTAGAAGGAGTAACTGAAGAGAACAAAAGCAATAAATACACATTCCACTCTGTTTTCAGCCATCTCAGTTTTCTTCTCGCCTACTTTAAATTTCTTAATTACCCAGTTGCTCATTCCTTTTTTTGCTTTTATGCTTTGAAATACTACTACGGATCTGAGAAGCAGGATAAAAATCTTTGTTCTTAGTAAATATGTATATGGAAACTTCCCAGCTAAGAAGTAATCCAGTGAAAGCAGCTACTGAGGCAGCCCACAGTGGATGGGCTGGATAGGACATTAGTTCCAAGTTCTCTGGGTTTGGCTTTGAACATAAGAAACAGAGAGTGTCTCTCTACACACTTAATGCCCATAGTACACACACACACACACACACACGCACGCACGCACGCACGCACACATACACACATACACACAGCGAACATAACAGAAGCTGACAGATCGCAAACTCTACAGTTTGATAGAAATATATCCAACTCTGAGCTTCTCCATTCAATATTGCTATGGTCCTATGGCAATGATGCTCACTTCAAGAATTTAAACCAGAAGTCAAGAAGTAAAAGATTGGAATGTCACTACTTCCTCAGAAGGATAACGCCTCAGGCTTATCTTTTGTCTAATGGGAGTCAAGTATCATCCCTGCTATATCAAAGGTTATTGTGATACTCAAATAAAATAATGGATATTAAGGTGCTTTGTATACATTACATCCCATACAAATATAAAGGGTTGAAATAATATTTTCTCCATTGTCCATAAGTAACTTGACACTGAGCTAAGAGTCAATCAGTATAAGATATAAAATAATTCACTGTACTGTCTAGAATGTAATAATTCCCCCATGAGATTAATCCCCACCAGCAAGAACCATTTCTGGAACATCATAGGCATGCAACAAATAATAAATATGCTCAGATACATAACTGGAAGTGGAAGCCAAAAGATTCTATCATACTGCGTTGGTTCCTGAAAGGCATCTTGGAAATACCACACCCTAGCACAGCGTCTGGCACGACACTATTGTAATGGTCAATTTTATTTATCAACTTGGCTGGGCCATGGGACCCAGATACTTAGTCAAACATTATTCTGGATGTTTCTGTGGTATTTTTTTTTTAATGAGATTAACATTTAAATCAGTAGACTTTGAGTAAAGCAGATAGATTACATTCCACAAAGTAGGTGGGCCTTGTCCAATCAGTGGAAGGCCTTAATACAACTGACTGGCCTCTCTTGAGCAAGGAATACTGCCAGTAGACTGCTTTGGACTCAAACTGCAACTTTTCCCTGGGTCTCCAGCCTGATGGCCTACTCTGCAGATTTTAGATTCATGAAGCCACCACAATCACATGAGCCAATTCCCTAAAATACATCTATAAATAATACATCTTGTTGATTCCGTTTCTCTGGAGAATCTCAACGAATACAACTATCAATATTCAAGAGATATCAAGTTTTTGATCCCCAAATGAATTATTCTTTAACTATTAAAATATTTCACTCTAGAAGAATCTTTTTGTCTTTTAAATAAAAATTACTTCAAAAATGTTTCTGTATTCAATTATCCACTCCTTCCTAAATATTTCTCCTCATTTAACATTTACAGAAAGGAAGAAAAATTCTGCATAAAGCAGATGGAGGGCCACATCCAAATTTAGCAGTGGTGAGAGTCCAAAATACTGATATATTACAAATTTAAAAGTTATAAAATATTAACTCTATTGTAAGAATATTGCTTGTTGACTAGAGAAACGTAAGGAAACTTTTTTCCTCTCTGAAAATACTGGACTTATAAAGAGGAATTGAAGTTGAATTCATTCATTCTGCATCTAATGTAGAAAAATGGCACTGAAATTTTGAAAAGAACATGAAATTGCTGTACTTTCTAAGTGTCTATGAATAAAATAGGTGAGGAGAAAGAGAAAAATTCAATCTAACACAGAGTAATTTTCACCTTTCCTTCCCTGAAAAACATACATGAAAGGTCATATGTTGTCATGGAAACAGTAAAATAAGAAGTCTGCTCTCGAATGCTTGAAGTTAGGTGCAAGATTGTCAAATACGGGCTGTTTGTATTTGCCTCTTACAGAGTAGAAAACACTGGTAATGATTTGGTACATAACCATCTTTTGTATTTATTCTAAATCTTCCCTTACTTCGTGTTTAGTGTCTTACAACTTCCAAAAGTTATTTTCTCTGATTTTCCTTTGTAGAACTTCAGAGAAGGCACCTAGCCCAGATATTATGCCACTGGGTTAAAATCTAACATATAGAGGTTAAAGTTTAAGGTCATTTGAAAGAATTTAACGCAAAGCAAATGCCTGTTCAAATTCATGTACTCATGCTCACAACACAAAATACACAAAGAAATAGTTGTAATTGCTTAGCTGTCAAAACCATGGAGTTTAGGGTAAGACACACCCCTGAATCTGAGTCCTGGTTCTTCCCTTTATTTACTGAGTGACCCTGGTAAAATACTTAACTCCTCCCTAATCTGTTCACTAATATATAAAATGAAACTAATTGACTTACATCTTTTTAGAATTTTTGAATAAATATTAAGTAATATAGACCCCAAAGCACTGCTATTAGTCATTATTATTCCCTTCTAATCACTCACATTAGGGATAGGATCAGAGCCTGGATAACTGAAAGTGACCTTTAACCCACAGATCCTTTCTACTGCTTTTGAGCCTCATGGTTGTGCATATTTTCACCATTCTTGATCATTGACACTGATTCCCATCAGAAGCCTAGAATTCCTTCTCTGACCCTCAAAGAGCCCATAACCTACCCAGGTATTGCCTATCACTCTTAAGTTGCACGCTACCAATCAACCTAGAGCCACTGAGCCTTAAAAGCTGGAAGAAACTTCAATACTCTTACTTCATGGTTTAGAATGTAGTGTGTGGTTGAATATCCCACTGCTAGTGAGATGTAGAGCTCAATTTCCCAACTTCTAATTCAGAGCTCCTGCCTTTGCACCTCACAAACACGGACCCAAGAAAAGCCAGAATGTACTGCCCCTTGCATATACTATGCTGCCCCTAGCATACACTATGCTAATTTCCATTGCTCTGTCTTTTCCTTGGAGAGAGCAGTTTTCTTCAAACTTGGATACCAACGTGAGTACATGAAATTATCCCAT
>NW_006431210.1:9198429-9226216 GCF_000325575.1 Pteropus alecto
TAGCTCCTCGACATCTGTATCATCTTTTTCTTAAAAGTGATCAGCCTGAAACCCTACTTTTCTTCTACTTTACAAAAGAAATTTGTATTCTTCATTCATCCCACTACTTACTGTGGTGCATTATCCCAGACTGAAAAAACTTCTCCGGGCAAAGTGGAAGGCTCCTGTAATTATTTGTCAAATCATCCCAAACTTTTCCTTGTCTTAAGCATATTTACAGTAATAGAGAAGAATGGTGTGAAAAGGGATAGTAGCAAAAGTCAAGATGTTCTAAAATTGGACACATGATAAATAAAAGGCGAAAGGAATAACAATTTAATGACTTTACCTCTACCATCCCCAACTATTATCCAAAAATTCATCTTCTTTGAGGCAGAGCCCTATGAGAAGAAAACAGATTGTAGTTAAGAAATGCTGAGTGCTAAGAATTTTGGATCTCATATTAAAATGCATGAAAATTTTGCAGCTATTTCTAATATACATCCTTGGAACATACATTTAATTGAAAAGAAAAGACCTTGAAACAGCCAAAGTCATATAACTTTGCTTCTTTTACATGCAATTAGTGTTTTTCAGGACTATCGAATTTTCGAAGTTTCACTGTATAAAATCCACATACATCAAAAAGTTTGATGCTCCATCTAGATCCTCCTCTGGTCAGATGAAACATGTCCAAATTGCTGATGGATCACAGCAGTCTCTTCCCATCTCCTCCCCTCCCCACCTTGCTTTTTTGTCTCTCATATCTTTCCCCTTCCCACAAGTCCAGACTACAACTAACTAATTCACTGGCTATCATTGTCCAGGAGATTGTTTGTAGTGTTACACATGCAATTTTGCTCTATATTGCAAGAAGCGAATCACTTTTCAGTTTCAACTGCCAGTATAGACAAACTTTGCAGACTAAAAGGCTTTTAAAAATTATTCCCATTTAATGGGGCAAGGGGAGGAGGGTGGTGTGGAGAAGGCAGCTGCTAAACGACAGCAGAGAAGCAGTACAGATACATGAGTAGAAAAACATACTCTAGCATCCATTTCCAGGGGTAAATGATGCCACTCTTAAGGCTTCTGATTCTGGGCAATGTGAAATAGCAAGGTTCAGATTTATTCTCTTGCCTGAAACCACCAAAAAGTTGAAAGAATATATGAAGCAATAGTTTTCAAGATGTTGGACATCAAGCTAATAAAGAAAGTAATCCCTGAGAAATGGAAAACAATTGAGATGAGCCCTACAATCACCCAGCTTACTGCTGTGAGAGAGTTTCTAGGCCTTGATGCAGAGGATGACACAGGGCCGAGCATGGTAGAATTCTAGAGCTGAGAGTCTGAGGTTAACAAGGCAGCTATAGTTTGCAGGACAGAACACTGAAGAGGAGAGAGCTGCACACAGAGAAAAAGAACTCCAAAGATGTGGAGAGAGAATAAAAAGGTAAACCACAGACTGGAAGACTGTATTACAAATTGCATATCTCATTAAGGATTTGTATCCAGAATATATCAAGAAGCATTAAATTTAATAATAATAAAAGTAAACTAGAATTAAACACCATTTTTAAATGGGCCAAAAGTTTGAACAGAAGATACACAGATCACAAATAAACACATCAAAAGATAATAAGAAGAAGCCACTAACTCACCAAGTAAAATAGTTAAAGACCTCATTTTAAGTGTTAGGATGGAGAGGAACTAAATCACTTTGAAAAACAGTTTGAGTTTCTTTAAAAATTAAACCTACAATTTTGGATGATTTATACTCTTCTCTCCTGGGTATTTATCCAAGAGAAATGAAAGCAAATGCCCACACAAAGACTTGAACACAAATGTTTGCAGAACTTTATTTATAATAACCCCAAACTGGAAACAATTAAATATCTATTAAGTAGTGAACGGATAAACAAATTGCAGTGTAGTCATGTAACAGAATTGTACTCATCGATTTCAAAAAAAAAATGAACTGTTGATATATACAAGTTTTATGAATCTCAGAATAATTATGTTGAGTGAAAAAAATCAGACTAAAGGGTGTGATTGCATTTATATAAAATTCTAGAAAATGCAAACTACAGTGACAGAAAACAGATTAGTTGTTGCCTAGGGACAGAGTGAAGGTGTCAGCTAGAGTCAGGAGAAAGAAGTTACAAAGGGGCATGAGGACATTGTGGGGGGGCGGGGGGGGAACGATGGTTTCACGGGTATATACATATTTCAAAACTTATCAAGTTCTATGTTTTAAATATATGCAGGTTACTATATGTAAATTATAACTTAATAAAGCTGCTATTTTTAAAGAGGTGGAAGTGAATGCTAATGTGAATTTCCATACCTAAGAGAGATTCTGGCATTTTGGGGTGGGGGGTAGGATGAGGCTTTCTCTAATCCCTTTTCAACTCTAACAGCCTTCTTCCTTTCCATCTTAGGGCCCTGCTTTCCAGCCCTTTCAGATCACAGTGTTTCCTGGAGCTGACATAACTTACCAATAAACATTTCCATAACACACACTCCAGGCTTGGCCTCTTCTTCCGCATCTTTTTGGCACTGGAGCCTTGGGGTATATGTCCCAGGGTCAGGTTCTTCATCCCCAACACAAACAATGTGCAGTCATTTCACCTCCCTTACTTCTCAATTTGGAATCCTGCTTGTCTCTGCATTGTGGCTACAGCCAGAACTTGAACTGCAGGGGTGACTGGAAGGGAATAAACAATGTGTCTGAGGAAGTCTGAGGGGAGATGAGAAAAACTTAGAGGTCAGTGTCCCCACAGGTAGCCATTTAATGTTTGAGGGATCTTTTTCTTGAAGGCTAGCCTGTGGTCAACCACCAGCAATACTATATCTTCAAGTCCAGCTATGTTATACTTCAGTCCTCACCAACCACTAACAACTCAGGGGGGCGAAAAATAAAGAGAAGAAGTCATACAGAAAAATCTGTACAATGAGCAAGTCTATAAACAAAAACTGTCCTAACAATAAATATCCTGAAGCAAAAGCAAATGTCCAGGACAGAAAAGAACTCAGAAGTTCTAGGCCAAATGTTCCAGTTCAAGATGACAACATAGGAGGCTCCTGAGTTTACCTCCTCCCTGGGACACACTGAATTTGGAGCTAGACACAGAACAATTTCCTCTGAAAGAAATCTAAAACCTAGCCAAGCAACTCCTATGTACCAGGCAAATGATAAAATCCCACACAAAGAGGGAAGAAGAGGCTGAGACACAATTTCATCACAATACCCCCATCCCCAGTGCAATGACACATGATCTGGATGGAACTCACAATTCAGAGCTTCTCACTGAGGAGTGAAGGGTTTGAATCCTAACTTGTAAGACTTGCACCTGAAATACACCCTCCCCTCCCAAATGGCTAGCTTTTAAAGCCAAGGGGCCTTGCATCCACAAGACCCACCAGGATACAGGAAATTCAGAAAGGACCTTAAAAGGCTCACTCAGACTCACCTGGCCACATCCCAGGGCCCAGCCCAGAGGCAGCTGACTCAAATGGGTCCAGTCTTTCTGTGAAAGAGGCTTATTTGCTTATCTTAAAAGCTCTGGCCTAAGGAACAGGTATTTAATTTACTATACAGCCAGGGGACAACTGAAATACTCTCCAAAGACTGCAGAGGACAGAGGGGGCCATCATGCTCTCTCTGCCCAATGGGGCTTGTGCACATATCTAGCGTGACCTAGTTTTTGTGGCTGCTCACCAGGGGATGCCCTTTGATTGCCTGGTTCTGGCAAAATCTAGTCTAAGGTCTCTTAGATTTAGTTTAAGTCTAGTCTAAGCATTACACCCTTCATGACAATATTTAATAGTGATGACCTATGCATATTAACCCAATATAAAACCTTTATAGTTTGTTATATATGTATTCATAGCAAGCTCTATATGTTCATCACTAAAGGAGACTCAACCCTCCTTAACATATCTTATCGTTGCCTTCCATAAATTCTCATGTTACAATTATCACGGTAACTGTCAATCTTGGTTACAGGGTTCCTAACTGGACACTAAAGTCAAGAGTCTGGTGCTAGAGTTTGGTGAACTCCAAGTAAAATATCTAAAACCTTGAGACAATTTTTGTTCCCCCTACTTGATTATCTCCCATCATTCAAATTCTAAAGTTGCATTTCATCCCAACAGCACTGCCTCCCCGGGCCCCCAGTGGTGGCTCCAGGGGTGGTCTGCACTCATTTCCAACCTGGCGGGAAATTCCTCGGGTGAAGTCTGCTAGAATGTACTGACCATTTCCCTCTCTCACCTCTTGCCTCTCCTCTGCCTGGATATCATTCTGCATCATCAGATGATAATGGTTCCTTTATCTCATGCTTATCTATGCGGAAATTTCACTTTCTTATATCGGAGCTGATATCAGCTGTCAGTTTTTCTATATGAAAATTAAAATTTGATCTTTAGAGTATTTTCTTCCAAACATTGCTCTCTTTCTGTTTCTATTTGCCATTCCATAGATTTGGACAATGCAGATACCCTGGAAGAATCACTCTCTGTTGAAGATGTATACATTCTCAATGGTCACTACAAAATGCCCTCTTTGTATTGTTGTAGTTTTAACCTTAAAACTTTTTTTTTTTTAATTTTGGAAATTCCAAAGGATAATTCCAAAGTTGAAGATTACTGGGTAGATCCTGATTCTCTGAAATGTGTTTTCGTATTCAGCCTTCCTAAAAAATATTTCCTTAACCCTAAAACCATTGAACTATTTTTTAAATTATTTTAATATTTTCAATTACTCTATAATAAAAGGGGAAAGTATCTCTAGAGATGATTAACATTAAAATCCATATACATTAAAAGATTATCAATATGAAATCAAGGATAAATAATTTAGATCAGACTCATCCCTGTTGCTTTGGGGATGATGGATAAATATGGGAAAGAGAATAAAGATGCTGAAGTTCAGTTTTACTAACATCATGATTTGCTTTCTTATTAAATTTTCATTAAAACAGTATGGCTAAATGTTCTTACATTTTTTGTGCCAATTTTTTAGTTTATTTAAGCTGATTGACCTCTTTCTCAGAATAAAGTTTTTAAATACATAAAATAAAATACATAGGATTACCAAAGAAAACAGTTGCATTAAAACACAGTTATCAAAATATTTTAAAAAAACAAATCAACGAAGTAGTATCATAATATAGTTGCCTTTTAAAGACAAGTTAAATAATAAGACCTAATAGCAGATCTAATAAATAACATAATTACAAATGGTGTTGAGCATACACAATATTTTAAAATATCTTTAACAACTGCAATAAGATATGGAAATATCTGCCATGTTTTATTGGTGGCGAGGTCACAGATATGGCTAATACTGCTATGGCTTGTTGCTTATATTCATAAATGAAACAAACAGTAAATTTCAGTTCGCCGTTAGTGAAAATAAAGATTATTTTTTCCCCATCTAAATGTACAGATCTCCTGAACTGTTTCTTGGAGGGAGTTCCTCTGCCTTGTATGGTTAAACAAAAACATCTCTATGCATTTATCTATAGATTTACGTTTTAGTTATTCAACTGAGCATTACTGAGGACATACTAATCACCTTAAACTAAGTGAGGGGCTCAGAGCTGCAAGGTAAAAAACATGGTACTATCTGAAAGAAGCTTTAGTCTAATAGAGTAAGAAAATTTCATAAATTACTGCAATGAAAGATTACAAAGAATAAAAAAATCCGATACAGAGAAAGCACAAATGAGGCGAAGGTCAAATAGGTCAAGTCCCATAAATAGAAAGGTGTCACCAGGCAGACTTATGAGTGATGGGTAGGAAAGAACTATCACGGCAGAGGGAACTTCATAATCAAAAATATTGAGATGTAAAATAGTTCTAAAAGAGTTCCTCATTTTCTATGGCTAAGATTTAGTGTGAGGATCTCTTGCCACAATTATACTGTATTCACTGACTATGGAGATGCTTAAGCATAGCCAAATTACTTATAGAAACTATTCCAAAAGAATTCTTTAAGTAACTGGCTATTACACCTAAGCGTGTGAACTTTTTGTATATTTGTTGAATGAATGAATGACTGAATGAATCGATCAACCACTCGATCAGTCAATAGGGTAAATTGGAACCCTCCAGTGGCTAGTGTAGTAGCTAACAATTCTCATAGGAACCACCAGGTGGCAGATATTTAGTCCAAGAATGGCTGTGAACCAAGAGCAAAATTCAGATGTTGAACTACATAATAGTTTTTGTTTTCTTGATTCTTAACGTCTGAGTTCATTAGAATTAAAGGATTCATGTGAGGAGATGTAGTGAAGAATAGCTTTAGTGCTTTTGTCCTAGAAAAATAACTGTTTATTGAATTGGTTTATAAAATTGAATTTGAAAGTGATAATAACAAATATTCTCCTCTCAGCAAAGGAAAAAAAATAATAACAAAAAGGATTTTCAAGGCTAAGTCATCTCTCTATAGTGTTTTCTACTCACTCTCCAAAATCAGTAAAAGAAGCATTACAACCATGAAAATCATTATATTGTTACATATTATTTTAAGAAATAAAGTACATAAGAGTCACACAGCACAGTGAAGCCTTTCTATTTTGCTACCTAGAAATTGAACCTCAAGTCACCATAGCACAAGTCACCACAGAAGCTCAAGTCACCACAGAATAAGCAGAAAGGAAGTATCTGAAACACAGCATCCCCATCCATATGTAGGACGAATCCACAAGCCCTCGGTACATAGTTGTCTTAAGTGGGACACTGAGAAAAAGAGAGAGAGGTCACCCAAAGGAGATTATCTAGAATAGAAACCAGGTCATACAGAGAAAAGCTTCAAGAAATGAAGGTGCTCAGTAGAGACATGTGACAGGAGTCATCGAGGGCTCGCATGGGTAAGTCAGACAAGCTACTTTTGCTCGGAATTAGGCAACTGACTTACAGAGAGACAGAGTTCTGCTTTTAAAAGCGAAAGATTTTTTTCATAATTGGAGCTGACCACCTAAGGGAACTCTGAAGTTTTCCTCAATGGACCATTCCAGTAGAGGCTCAAGTGTAATTAAGTATATTAAAACCCAGACAATCTACTTCCAGAGATCACACTCATGTAGCCTCAGTTTTGCGTCAGAAAATAAATCTAACTTAAATAATAAATCTAACTTAATTTATTTACCCATATAACTGTTTATGCATGCTTATAATAAAGATCATAATACTTAATAGTCACAAATTTACTTTTTGGTCTATCAAAAACATTTGTATGTATTTATCTCATTTATTTAATATTCACGGTGACCCGAGTATAATTCTTGACATAATAAGTACACAGCATCTTTGTGATTGACAATTATCCCTATTTTATATAAACTGATTCGCAGTATATAAATCTCCCATAGTTTATACGTTGCAGAAATAGCAAGTTAATTTATACTTTCTCAATCTTTTCCCTGTATTTCTTTTCACAATGCTGCATTATCTATAAATAAATACAAAAAAACAACAACAACAACATATATATCTGCGTGTGTGAGCAAGAGAGAGAGAAAGTGAGAGAGAGAGAGGTCTCCAAGCAAATCCAAATATAGTAGAAGCAGTCCCAGTTTAACCTATATTACATTGATCTGCTAGAGATATATATATGCAGTCTTTGCGTTTGGACTAAGAAAGTTCCTGATGATGAGTTCTGCTATTCTTCAGAGAAGACTCGTTTAGTTTCACAGAAGAAAGCCCTACTTGCTTCTGCCAAATATACGTGAATATATCTATTTCCTACACATATTTGTGCATATACAGACGTTTCCCAATTAGTAAGCTAAGAAACAGTGCCAGGGCTAACGTGATACATGGAAGAAACTACAGAAAACATGCGGTACAGTGTGAAGCCACCAACAAGGGAAAGGTTAGTTAACGCTATTCAGGGAATGCAGAGCGATCAGCAAGAAGAGGATTAAACTGGGGTCACTGGGAGTTCCCCCTGCACACAGCATGCTGAGTAGCCCATTATATTATTCATGATAATCTGTACCAGCCTGTAATGACTTGCATAATTATAGGCTATCCAACGAAGTTTACAAATTCAAGTTTTAATTCAAACATAGCCTTTCCTCAGTTTGGTAAATTTACTTGAAGTATTTGTTACAAGCCAGACATTACGTAGAGGGCTTTACATGTATGAGTTCACTTAATAACTCAATAAACACTTAATTGCAAACTCCATTTTACAGGTTTGCAAACCCAGAGGGGACAAATAACTGGCACTGGGTCACAAGAGTGAGCCAGATTTTGAACCCAGGCACTCTAACTCCTGAATCATCTAACCACGATCACTTAGACTAAACACCGTGGATTGGTAACAAAGTAAGTAACATTCAGGTTCAGGGGAAGCACAAGCCTTGGGAGTATGGGTCAGACGGCTCAGCCCTAGAAGAAGAAATGGGCTCCACATATTGGATGGTACCAGAAAGCATTTTGGGTTCAGGGTGGTACAATTAAAGCCCAGGAGAATGCTGGAAATCAGGGTTAGTTCTGAGCCAGTATGATCACAGGGAGAGAGGTACAGGCAGACATCAAGAACCACAGACTGAAACAAGACAGAACCTCCAAGGAGGGGAAAGACCCCCAGGAGAAAATGCCTGAAGTACACAAAAGCCTGATCCTCTCCCATCTACAAAGGCTCCCCTGCCCCTAGCCCTGACACACAACTCAGTTCAGCTAGTCAACATCCACGAAGGACCATAGTCAAAGGTAAGTTAACAGCAGAGGTTATAATTTAGCATGTAAAATTTCAGAAACATTTTGAATGGATATGTGCATTTCATTACTAATAAAGAAATTACATTCCCATTTTTAACCTCTCCTTGTTCCCTCTCTCCCCATTTCTTTGTTTCTCTTTCTATCCTCTCTTTCTCCTTCTCTCTCCTTCTCTCTCTCTCTCTCTCTCTCTCGCTCGCTCTCTCTCTCTCTCTCTCTCTCTCTCTCTCTCTCTCTCTCCCCTGTGGAAGATAGTTTGTGATAAGTACTATAAAGGAAAATAAAGCAAGAAAATGGGTTAGGAAGTATTGGAGAGGTCAAGTTTTTTTAAAGATGGCCAAGAATACACACACACACACACACACACACACACACACACAGATCTTTCCCCATCACACATATTCATATGATGCTGTCATATGAGACTGGACAACCCCTCATCAAGGATTCATTGAATGGACACATGGGATGGACATATGTCGTAGTCCTGACAGTGAAGCAGTGTGCTGAGGGAATACCGCAGATATAGGGCCAAAATTAAAATGCTGATTCAATCAGTAACTTTTTGAGGTAGCGTATAAATGAAGTTGACTTCCACCTGTGATTTTTAAGGAATAGACTGGAGCACGCTCAGACTCTGGCCACTACCTTGTCAACACTCCCGTTGCATTTGCTTTTGTGCTCCACAAGATGTACCTATACAGGCCTACTGAGAATTCCAGGAGCCCTGAAGCCTGACAGCCATCTTCTGAGGAAAGAAGCCCCCTAGTGGCCACTGAGCCACTTTCTTCTGACAAAAACCAATTTATGTGCATTTATCCATTTCACTTTACTTTTAGGTTAATTGTTTTGCCAGGGACTAGAAAAGAGTGAAGACAGCTAAATATGAACTACACATGAATAAGAGAGAGAGTGCAGTTATTTTTAAGATCACTGGTACAAACTCTTGTCATAGCAATACTCAATTTACTGTGGTACTCAGATACTCCAGTCAGATAACTTCTTTTGGGAAATACAAATTACAGGTGAGCAAGAATACAACAGAGCACTCAGCTCGAGGTTGTGTGGTACCAAGCACAATTTTCTCCATGTGCACCTAGTTAAGGACCTGAGACCCAGGAGAACTCTATCACTGATGAGTTCATATTCATTCAGCATATATTACTGAGTCAATCCTTTGTGTCACTCGTTTAATTCAAGGTCTAAATATATAGCAGAATAAAACAGACAGGATCCTTGCCCTTGTGGATCTTACATTCTAGTAGCGATGAAGTCAATATACATTAAACAAAGAAATACTTTCATTTTAGATGGTGGTAAATTCTAAAACAAAAACATAGGTCAGTATTTAGCTAAGAGGAGGAGTGACTTTATATATTGATTGGTGGAAATCTCCTAGAGAAAGTTATATTTGGGCTAAGTGCTAAATGATATTAAATACTTGACCATGTAATTACGTGGGGGTGAGAACATGCTTAGCACGTTCCAGAAACAGCAAGAGGTCCAGTGTGGGAAGAGAGTAATGAGAAGGTAGCATGGCAAAAGGTAGAAAAACTGATGGAGCCAGATCATGTAGGAACTTCCAGACCCTAGCAAGAAGTTTTGAATCAAATTCTGAACATGCTAAAAAGCAATTGGGGTAGAGAGGGTCACATATAGGAGGATGGGGGAGGGTGAAGTGGGGAGACTGGACTTTGGGTGGTAAACACACAATAGAATGTACAGGTGTCAAATTATAATGTATACCTGAAAATTATACAATTGTATTAAACATCGTTACTCCAATAAACTTAATTAAAAAAAAAAATCAACTGTAGGATTTTAAGCCAAGGAGTGATATCTGATTTCTCTTATGAAAGTTCACCGTAGTGCCATGGGGGAAATGGATGGCTGGGGGGAAGGGAAATGAAGCAGAAAATCCAGTTAGGAGGTCATTCTTGGAAATGTCAAATGATCAGCATGCAATATTAAATTGAGGTCACTGGGAGTTTCTAATATATTTAGCATACTGAATAACCCATTATGATATTTACATTTTTATCTAAAAACCAAATATCTAAAAGTTTATATATTCTCAGGGTATTCCAGTAAGGTTTACTGGATCAAACATTATTCTTTTTTTTGCCATTGCTGTTGTTAGTTAGGCCTTTGTGCTAATTTCCCTTTTGTTGACAGACAGATTTTCTAGTGTTAGAAAACCAGGAGATAGTATTTAACTCTCAGCTCAACCACCATTTGCCAGGCGACCTCGAGCATATCTCTGAGCCATTTTGGGTCACAGTCTCTTTTTCCAAGAATAAGAAGGGTCAGCATAGTCTCATCTGGCTCTGAAATTATATCATTGTTCAGATCACTTGTAGTAATTAGAGCTTGGCCTCAATTAGCTTTGTCATTTTTTATTCAGAAGGGAAAATTAATTGACCATGAGCCCAGTAACCTAAATATTGGTTATAAATTTGTGCTGGCTTCATATAATAGTTTCATTTCCTTCAGTGCACTTATAACTCTCTAAAAATATCTAGTTTATTTGTTTTTTACTCCTACCTTCATAATATATGTTTCATATAGCAAAGACCTCCTCCATTTAAAAAAAAAAAAAAAACACAACTCTATTTCCAGCCTCTAGAGAAATACTTAGAATATAGTAGATGTTCAATAAATACTAGCTGAATGGATGCATGAATGAAAGATTTATTACCTTGGTGGGAACCCCTATGTACTAGGAGGCACAGAAATTTAACAATCAAGTTTTATTTATAAATTGTGAAAGACAAGTACTTTTCATAATTTTTAAAGTCATGGAATCCTTTGTTTAATTAAAACCTTGCATAAAAACAAAATACGAAAACTTGGCTCCAGTTGAAGAAGAGATGGAAAGCCTAGAATTTTGCCCAAACACCTCTGTTTTCCAATTCCCTCACAAGCATCCACTGAGATACCTTATTATAATCTGAAAACTGCTGAATCTCTTGACTGCCAAGATCTTTACAATTCCATAGAAGCTAGAGTTGATTAAACCTCAATAACTTGTTAGTCCTGCCCTATGCTTGCCACCCTATTCAACGACTTAGTCCTTGCCGACCACTTTCAGAAAAAGAAATTCACATCCTCTAATATTTGAATATCTCTGTTAGAAAGTGCGGCCTTCATCTGGTAAAAATCTATCTCCCTGGGCTTCGTCCAACCCTCATGAATCTCAGATAATCACTTCGTTCTCTTTTCCACAGGACAAATTTTTATTGATTGGTTTCCATAATGGTTTAGGATGAATTAAGCAGAAGTATATTTCTCTCTTAAAATATTTTTCTGGGATTATTTACATCAATCTCGTTCAGGGATTAAAAATTCTTTCATGGGATTATACTTTTAAAAAGCAGCTAATATGTGGGGAGTGGTGACATGGAAGTTAAAAGGACAGAGAGGCTCATTCTATGATGCATTCATTAAAAACCTTACTCAAACATCTCAGGTAGGTCTCATTACTGAGGTGTACTTTTCCTTCTAAAGACTGAGTCCCTGTTCCTCCAGATCCTGCCAAGACAACGCCAAATTATTTATGGAAATTAGACCAAAGACTTGGGTAGATTTTTCCCCATCTACTCAAGTTCTGCACATAAAAGAAATGAGGGCAGTAGTTAGCAGCCAGAGGCCATACTACTTTTCCTGAGCTTTTAACATAAAAGTATTAACTGTTATATAAATAACTATAACCCAAAATTACCTTCCTTCACTTCTGTATCTTCCTAGGAATTTCGGGGTATCCAAATGTTATATGGCTAGTTGACACTGGAAAAGAGAAAGAAAAAAGAGTCATAGAAGAGCTAAGGGAAGTGGGACATTCATGACTCTTTAGTTGAGATTTTAACTTTCAGAAGAGGTGACATCAATTACAATTGATTATAAAAAGCTGATTTCATCATTACTTGTAATTCTCCCATTCTCATGGCTTAAGCTTTCTTTTCCCATCTCATGAATTCTGATTTACATTTCCACAATGATCTCAACTACTACATTTTCTGTAAATCCATGGGAAGCATTCACTCTCTTCTCTAAGCTCACACATACGCAGTCCATACATCCATGTTATTTCTCCTCCTATATTTAGAATCTACAACTCCCATCTATGGCCATGCTACCCTGAACAAGCCCGATCCTGTCTGATCTCGGAAGCTCAGCAGGGTCGGGCCTGATTAGTACTTGGATGGGAGACCACCTAGGAAGACCAGGTGCTGTAGGCATAAAAACTAAAAAAATAAGGGATTGTAAGCCGACAAGGTCCTTGCAATCTGTGAAGTCAACCAAGGGTTGCCTCACCTAAAAAAAAAAAAAAAAAAAAAAATAGAATCTATAACTCCCTGTCTTCTTGTTCTATGAGATCTTCAAAGGCAGGAAACATGTCCCGCTCTTCTTTGTTCTTCCAAATCCTACCACTATAACTGGAACATTGTGGATAGTCAGTAAATGATTTTTGAGTAAAAGATAGAAAAAGTAAGCTTGTTTCTGTCTGGATTTCTCAACATCTTATTTCTTCCATAGCTAGTTTATAAATTTAATCTTCCTCAATGTGTTCAAGTCACTTGGGTAATTTTTCTGAACCCCAGGAACTCCAGGGGTCCTTTTTGTTAGCTTTAATGCCAGAGCTTTCCATATATCTTTCTGGATGTTGTCATCAACCCACTCTTTGGGATTACATTCTCTCTTTCCAGGCATCCAAATTCTAGATATATCTACTGTCATCTAAACCCAGTGGTGACAAGTCAGTAGCAAATTTCCACAGTGAATTTCTAAAGCCTACATAATGGTTTTTTTTTTTCCCTCCTGGAAATTCTGTTAACATTTTCTTAAATATTCCTTTGTGGGCATAATCTCTATTTTGATCACCAAGAGGACACTCCATAAACATACTTTATTTGACCTAGATTTAATAAACTCTAATTTTAGGAGCATTTCTCTGTGCCAATCTATTAAAAGGTCAAGTGAAGTAACTAACTACACCTAATTTCTATGTCCAGTTTGCTCAGTTCTAAGCCCAGGAGTTTGCACCTGGTGGACCTTTAAGATATAGAATTTGCACAATTGAACCAGCAAATTCTACTTGTTTCTTGACTTATTTGTACAGCTCTGTGTAAATCTTCTAAAAAAGTCTCCACTTCTATCTCTGACTCAAATTTTCCACTGTGATAGTTTGTAATTTTGAACCAGGCTACTTAAACTCTAACCTGAATTGGTTCCATAAATCCTTTACACAATTTTGACTCATCTATAATTAATCATAATAATAAAATTGTTAAATTCCATTTATTTCTAATGCCATAAATCTTTCATACCAGATAATTTGTGGTATGCCATGATTAGCAGAGTAGCATAATTAGCAAATTCCAGAGACCTAGAGCATGACCTTGGATTGAATTCTGCTAGTTCTCCTTATCTCATTATCAGTAACTGCAACAGAGGATTAGAAAGGCTGTTACATATAAATCCTTTCCTTCTGGCTCTTTCCTGAGAGCCCTATTACAACAGTGAGTGTCTCTCCTAATATGTTTTCTAGTTTCTGCTGCTTTTTGTGACTGTCAAGTTTAAGTTCAGTTAAGTAAAATGATAGTTGAATTCATTTAAATGTATACAACATTGCTCAAAATATTTTATATATACGTAGTATATATAATAACCCCATATAAAAACCGATTCTACAATCAATGCAAGCTGCTGGTTCTTTTAAAGACTAGCCCTAGAGCTAATACACTGTCGCTTTCAATGCATTCTATTGGCCAAAGCCAGTGCTAACTTCATGGGCATATGACCTGTGCAGTTGTACAGGGCTCCATGCTTAGAAAAAGGCTCTGTGTTTAGTTTAATGCTCTACTATCACCACCTTAAAATTCCTAATAATATTTTTAACAAGGGGCCCCATATTTTCATTTTGCACTAGGCCCCCACAAATTATGGATTTAGTCCTAGTCAAAACAAATCACAAGGCCAGCCCAGATTCCAGAGAAGGGGAGACAAGAGATTGAGGTGGTCTACTTATTGATGGGTTAGAGAGCATAAATGTTCAGAGAAGAAAGAAACTGATCTTTGGAGACTAACATGTATTGTTTTACTAGGAAGGAAACTAAGGTGGAAGCAGGAAGCAACTTTCACCAATTCACATAGCTGGTCATTCGTATCACAGATACAGCTCTGGTACCCAGTAGGCAACCATGGTACTTAGTCCAGAGCACACTGGGGATACAGCCCTGAAACTGAAGGAGCTCCTACTCTTCTCGTACAGTCACTGGAAATGACTATTGCTACATTGAGAGCTGATTTGGACACAGTTTATCTCCTTTCACTATATCAGCACCCAGTTTAGTTACCCTGGCTTGAAATCTCTTCAACAACTCAGATACTGCAGACTCCAATGCCTAAAAACAGCCATCTGTTCTTCATTCCACTTGGGCCAGTTCATGCCTCCTTCACTCCCGGTCAGGAAAAATGCACGTGGGAGAAGAGAAAGACTGAGGATAGGGAGAAGATCTGACACAAGTTAGAGGAGGACCATAAATGCTGAAAGAAAGTAAGGTCAAGAGATAAGACCCTCCTATCATGAGCCTGAAGATGAGATTCAACAGGATAAGGAAATGAAAAACAATTAGAGCAGGATTAGCTTGTAAATTTGAAATCTTAGAACTATAGCAATGTCTAGAGATTTATTGTTAGGTAATCTAATGGTTTGATAGGCTGAGGAATCATAAAAGTATATGGGAAATATATGGTCATATTTTGATTTTCGATTAGTCTCTTATGAATGAACATTTTGTTTTTTCCATTTTTGTGCTGTTACTGACAGTACTACCTGGAGCTCATGCATTTTAGGGTAGAAGTTCAGTGCCCAAGCCTTTCATCGACAGCTAGATGGCCTCATTCTAATTCTGCCTGTGCTAACCAATAGCTAAGTGACATGGGACAAGACACTTCTCTTCTGTTGTCTTATTTTTCTCATGTGCAAAATTGTGGAAGGAATAGTGCCTAGCTCATCAAGTCTTGGGCCGGATTAAATGGGATTCCTGGTGCTCAAAATAGACTCTGAAACACTGTAAGTACTCAATAAATGCTAACCATTGTTAATTTGTCATATGTCTATTCCAACATATTTATGGGTTAAAATAATTCTACCTTTGAAATTACCATGCAAGTTTTGAAAGATATCTCAAATTGCCCTTGAAATTTTGCATTGTGCCTGTTTCTCCACATCTATTTCAATTTATCAAATTATTTAATTTTTGCTGAATCTGTTTAGTGATTTAATTTTAATAAATTTGTTAATTGAAATATCTTGAGAATATTCACATCTTTAGATACCTGTCTTTCTTTTCCTGTTTCATGACTTCTCATTTTTCTATTGGGTGGTTCATTGCTATGTTATGAATTTGGAAAATTAATATCAAAAAATGTAAAAAAGAAAAAAAGCCTTTATCCAAATGGATTTCTTTCAAATACCCAGAAAGTTTGTCCTTTGTCTCTTATCTTATACTATTTTTTGTCATATAGTTTTAGGCGTTCCCTTAGTTTTTTTAGGCAATAAAAACTTTCTCTCTTCTTTTGATACTGTGTTATGAGTATATATTTTTTGCTTTTATGTTTTTGATCATTCTAGACCTTATGGTATCAATGAATAAAGTGGGGTACTTTAGGTAGCATTTGTACAGCCAACATCTGTGATGATGTGAGATTTGAGCCAAGAACAATAGGAGGAGAATGAGCTATGCAGAGGCACAGGGAAGAGGAGTTGCAAAGACCCCAAAGACCTGTTATGTCCGAGCAACAGCAAAGTGGTCAGTGTGGCTGAGCAATTCAAGTGTCCGTGGGGAGAAACGGGCAGAGGTTGGCTCTAAAGGAAATCTTCGTCACCACAGTTTTTGTCCCTGTTGTATTACAGTGGCCTCTATTATAAGTGACCCAATGTCAGACAGGAACTCAGGGACCTACTAGCACAGAGAGTGGTGTCTGTGGCATGAATAAAAGTGACTTAGCCATTACAGTGAGGGGAAGTTAAAGCAGAGTTTGTTAATTTTTCAAAATGAGATAATTTTAAAGCAAAAGTCATGAAACAGAAAAAGAAATACAAATGACGATATGCGTTATATCAAATAACCCAGTGAGATATTATGTGTAAAGAAAAAAGAAAAGGCTACACATAATGGCATATACTGGAAAATTCTCCAAAACAAATGCATTATGGAAATGTACTATGAAAAAGTTACTAATCAAGTAATTCCAAGAAATGTAAAAACTATATCTTTCTTGATGAACAGGTAAATGGCATTATTGTATGGAAGAACCTACTGCAGTATGTAGTTATACATGATTTACATGTGTGAGAAGATGTGAGCGTGTGTGTATGTGTGTGTGTGTGTGTGAGAGAGAGAGAGAGAGAGAATATGAATGTGTGTGTTCCAAGGAAATTTCAGAAGAACTAATACAAGGTCTCACTGACCTTTTCTCTAGCTTTCGAATTCCATCAACCACAGACAGACTCTGTAGTGTGCAACTGGTGCTGCTCATTGAGCAACAATCCTGAAATGAACTGGTTTAATTAAGGTGAGACTATTGTGTGCAAGTCATGCTTAATCTCCTAAATCAATGAACCTGCCATGCTATACTTTAGATTTTAAAGCAGAGTGTTTTCTCCAAGAACAGTTGCTAAACGATGAACTAAACACCAACGTGAGGAGTGGAGAAACCCTGCCAGTAGGAATGGTAAGCTGCACTGTTTTTAAAGAAGTTTCCTGTGAACACAGCAACAGGAACACTGGAACAGGCTTTCCATACCTGAGGCAGAGCCACTCCCTTTGATTAGATCACATTTGAGCATAATCTTTAGAGTCCTGTCAAATATAAACCTGGAGCTCTGGAAGATGGACAGTTGTAAGGGATTATATTCAATTCATGATAAGCAACATGCAGCATCCCTGGACCATTCTTGAGATCTAGTCCCATCCTCGTGGTCCTGTGACTCCCTTGAGCAGTACTGATTAAATCAGATGTGAAGTTTTGCTCTGGAGTACCTACCATGTGGACCAGTCACTTTCTGTTATCAAGGACTTTTTTTCATACAATTTGCAATATTCTTGATAAAATTTTTATATTATTATATTCATAATCCTACTTCCTAAAGTTATATCCAAATTGCCAAAGTAGAGATTGGATGTTCCCAAATTTACAAATATCCATCTTCCACACACACGCCCACATACGCTTTTTGATAATGTCTTGGATGTTTACAGAAGTGACTCCTTTTATTGCTTATGTTGGGATTTTATCATGTTAATCCTTAGAGGATCACTTTAATTATAAGTTTTGGGGACATCCGGTATTATGTTATGTAGAGACTATGTGCATTTTGTGGAAGGCAGAGGACTGACCGCAGACTGCAGTCCCAGTCACAGCAGTGTGCAGACCTGTGCTGGAGTGCAGGGCCCAAGGGGACTCAATGGACTTTACAAGATATTTACATAAAGTGGCCCAAAATTGCAAATCAGTACACATTAACCATAGCTGAGAAAATAAACCAGAACCAGAATGATAAAAGTAGTAGAAAACAACAGAACCAAACAAGTGAGGGAGGACAGGAGTCAGGAAAGGTGTGAGGAACAAGGCCCAAAGTTGAAGTTAAGATGGACTGGCCAGATAGGCTGAGGACAGAAGCTGTGACTAACCTAAGGCCACATAAGGACCATTTTCTTATCTGTTTTGGCTTGCATATCTAGAGTAGAGGTCTGCCAAATTATAAAGAACACGGAGAAACACACAGCAGATGTTGTCCTAAAAATTAAGCATATGGTTCAGCCACGAGAAAGAAGGAAATCCTGCCATTTGCAACAACATGGATGGACCTTGAGGGTGTTAGTGTTAGGTGAAATAAGTCAGACAGAAAGACATATACTGTATGATCTCACCTAAACGTGTAATTTAAGAAAGCCAAACTCACAGAAACAGAGAGCAGAGTGGTAGTTACCAGGGGCTGGGAGATGTTGGTCAAAAGGTATAAATATTCAGTTGTAAGATGAATAAGTTCTAGGGCTCTAATGTACAACATGGCACTTTTAGTGAATAACTTTTAGTGAATATATATTGTATTATATCCTTGAAAGTTGCTAAGACAATAGATTTTAAATGCTCTCACCACAAAAAAAGAAATGGCGATTATGGGATGTGATGGAGGTGTTATTAGCTAATGCTATGATGGTAATCATTTTGCAGAATATAAGTGTATTAAATCAACACGCTCAAACTTACTTGATGTTACAATGTCAATTATATTTTAATAAAGCCAGAAGAGTAGAAAATTAAAAAATTAAGGATATTGAAAGCTTGATATTTCTCAGTGCCTGCTACTATAAAATCACAATGCTCATGATACTTTTTTAAAATCATGGCATAGCCAGTTCTTCTAGGAGTTGTCCTCACTACCTCAGTCACAGACTGAGCCATCATTGTGCCTGGTTTCCTCAGCCTCTGTAGTCAGGATGGGAAACATGGCCTACCTGTGCCAGTATAAGTCCCTGACCTCATACTGCTGGGAAGGGATAGGGAGGCTTTTGGAATATGAGGCCAAGGCTACCAGAAGCTTACTTCCCTCTCACTCTTGGGAGGCATTTCTACTGTAGAAGCGAGAGACCCTCACAGAATGAAGAAAAGAAATGCAAGGCAGAAAAGGAGAAAGAATTACAGTATGCTCCTATCCTGATCTAGGGAGGGTCTTCCCTTACACCAGAAGTCCCCAACCCCCTAGCCACAGGCCGGTACTAGTACCGGTCTATGGTCTGTTAGGAACTGTGCCGCACAGCAGGAGGTGAGCAGTGGGCAAGTGTTTGCAGCTGCTCCCCAGCGCCAGTATCACTGCCTCAGCCCTACCTCAGATCATTAGGCATTAGATTCTCATAGGAGCACCAGTCCCCGGTGCCAAAAAAGGTTGGAGACCGCTGATTTAATTGAAAAATTTAGAATTAGGAAATGATATTCTTTACAAATCTTCCATTCTTTTAATATTAATGGAAAACTTTATGAGCATGGAAAGAGTTAAGGCACAATGACATTTTAATAACTCATTGATAGTTGATATTAACTTACATTAAATTAGTTTAACAGCCAGGTTACAAATCGATTAGAATCTATCCAGCTATTACAAATCTTGGTGATATCTTCAAAAATGATATGCTGATAGACATGTAATATATAATTGGCATGAAAAATGTATTTACATGCACACATGTAGGTTTGTGCATACAATACACATATATAGTATGCAATATAAATCAAATGTCTTATTAGCGTTTGACAAAAAGATACTGTTTCTAACACACTCACGATCTTGATATAATTGGGCCCATAAAAAAATCTGCCAGCCATATCTGAGAACTCTTTTCCCCAGGGACTACTGCGCAGTTTTCTTACGTATTTTTTTTTCCAATGAATTTTCATTTCCAACATATTTCTATTCTGTGGCTTTTGCTTCCAAAGACCCTTGAGAGAATGAGCCTTGTCTCACTGGGCACAACTGTCTGCACTAGAGATATCAACGCCAGTTGCTTTCATGCTCATAGGAACCCCACTACTTTATTCCAAGAGTTCCCATACGTTGGACAGGCCCGTCCCTCGGTTCGCCACAGGACATGACTTTTATTTTAACATTATCAAAAGTTCAGAAATCACGGAAAGGAAATTCGATCTAGAGCATATGTTTTTCCATTTTCACCTGATATATAGCTTGGAGATCTTTTTCAATTAAAATATTAAAATTTACTTCATTAGTTTTTAGCTGTTACATAGGTATGCAGCATGGTTGTACCATAATTTTAATTTAACAGAAAATTTAGAGTTAAGAAATAATATTCTTTGCAAAACAAATTTACCATTCTTGTAATATTAATGGACTACTTTGTGAGCATCGAAAGAGCCTGGAAATTGCACATAAAGAGCTATCTTAGCATTTTAAAATCTGCTGCATTGCTACTCAGTTGTATGGCATCATTACAATTGATTTAATTTGTCACATAATAATTGACATTAGACTACTCTGTGCTACTGCAAAATGTGGTGTAATAAATGCCCTCTGTACAAATAACTCTGTGAGTAAGATAAAGTTCTAGAAGTGTTGTTGCTGCATAAGATGTGTGTGTGTGTGTGTGAGTGTGTGAGAGTGTGTGAGAGAGTGTGAGAGTGTGTGTGTGTGTGTGTCCGTGTGCACGCGTAGCACTTATTGCCAGATTTCTATCTAGAAATATTGTACCGGTTACCTCCCACCAAAATTATTTTTACTCATAAAGTATCCTTAATGCCAGTGTGATTAAAACCCAAAGGATAAAACAACAAAAAAGCAACAAAATAATAAAATAAAAAGGCAACAGGTTGGGTGACTGGTAGGAGTACTGAGATCTAGATGACGTTGATTGTCAGCTCAGATAAAAGTGCCAAGTTTACAAAACCAATTTTTAATTTCAGACCTCTTCATATTTCACAATTGGGTATAAGAGATTGTGAATCTGTTATTATCAAATTTGCCAATCTTATTAGTAAAAAAAAATTTCTGACTAGTATTTCCTTAATTATGCTTAACGTTAAATGTTTATTTTATGTATTAACCATATGTTTGCTTCTTCCAGACAAATTATTCATTTAGTTATTTCAATTTTCCAAATGAATTTTAAGAATTCTGTGTGTATCAAAGATACTAGCTGATTTCAATTATGTCGTCTTACCTAGTGTTTTTGATTTGTGATATTTTTAATCATAAAAATGTTTAAAACATTTTAAGTTCTGGATTTTGTGTCATGCTCAGAAAGAAACCCCTCATTCACTAAATGCTTATTAGATTTTTTCTAATAAGCATTTTAAGTTTTCAGATATCATTTATGTAATGATTCACCTTTACTATACTAATTTCATGTATCGTATTTATGCAAGATCCCATTATTTATTAGATCTATTCCTAATGTCTCAATTCTGGTGCCTTTGATTCCTTTATTATTTTTCCTGAGGCTCTGGAAGGGCTAACAAAAGATACAACACAGATGACCCTCAGATATCCCCATAGCAACAATACCACCAGGTGACAGAGAAGCAAAATGTCCAGTGTTCTAAAGAAAGGGAGAGCAAAGTATCTGATATCCAGTCATGCTTTCCTTCAAGAATAAAGCTACAAACAAGTTGAAGATGCAAGAACTATACAAATATTGTTGACAAAAATTTCTAGAATTATTTGAAAACAAACTCTAGACGTACCGAGGTCTTACTAAGAAGACACTAGAAAAAGAAACTGGTAGTAAACATTAAATGATTAGATATCTAACTCCTAAGAAGAGCACCCTAGGAATAAAAATGGACTACACGCGTAACAGCCCTTGTGTGGTCTGCATCTAGCCTTAGGGCAACCTGAGAGGACTCAGAATATCATAAACCCTCCATTTAGAAAAAAATGATCTCAAACTACTATTGCCCAGCCTCCTAGAAAAAGCAACTATTCTATCGAAGAAAGTAACACCAATATAACTTCATTTTTTTCACAAATAATCTTTCAAATACGTTGTCCAACATACTTGAGATTAAAAAACAATAACTTATCATTCCATTTCTCCTTCTATTCCAAATTCCACTTAATTGCAACTTTATATATTCCTTTTCCAGTTTGCTAGTGAATAATAACCTAGAAACTACAACACACATATTTATTTGACTTATCAAATTCTAATGTTAATTGGTACTGTTAAACTTTTCCTAGATAATACAAGAAACTTAGAGCAATTTAACTCCATTTTCCACCTCCCAAAATATATTTTATTCTGGTTGTATATATTAACAATGTAATGCATTAATACAAGTGTGTTGTGCAAAGTTTATTGACCACACTTTTACTACATTTGTTGCTCATTAGTTTTTCCTAGATCTCTCAACCTCTCTTTAGTTTGATTTATTTCTCAAACAATAAATTTTCACTTTTAACTTTGAAGTATAAGCTAGTGATGTACACTAGCTTTTTTTCTTTAGTCTTCACTCGTGAAATATACATTTTCTGACTATAGAATTCAAGGTCGGCAGGTATTCTTTTGACACATTCAATGTATCATTCTACTATCTTCTTTGTTACTAGTAAGAGGCCAGGTATTTGTCACTGTTTGAAAGTATTCTCTTTATCTTTAGTATTCTTCAGTTCCAATATGATGTGTTGTTGCATCTTTTGTTTACCTGTTTGGAATTAATGTGTCTAGGTTCTGAAGCTTTGATACCTTTCTTTAGAAAAATTCTTAGCCCTTAGTTTTTCAAATATTGGTACTTTTTTATTTTCTCTCTGCTCTCCAGGAATTTGAGTTTCTTGTGTGTCCTTGTATCCTTGATAACTTTTACTTTTTAATCTATATTTGATTAGTCTCCTTATCTTCTCTTATTCATTTTTTAAATTCAATTATTACAGATTTTTTAGTTATAAACTTTTACTTTAGTTCTTTTGCAAATATGCCATGTATTTTAAATAATTTTCTTTTTCATGCTGATATTTTAAAACTTGGCTTTTAGCTTTTGAACCTGGTAGATATGTGTCCAATAAACAAAGATTAACAGATAAATAAAGAGAAACAATGCTATGTATAATGAACAAAAAAGGACTCTAAAATATTGTCCTGGAAATTATAGCCAGTACAATAAGGCAAGAAAAATAAAAGGGAAAAGTGATTGTTATCTAGAGGAGATATTATTCTATACATAGAAAACTCTATGGCATCTTTACAGATCTGAGTTTTCATCACTATATATATATCCCACAGAGATTTAAAAGTATAATAAAAGTTATTATGAGCAGTTTTTATGGAAATATATCTGAAAATTATTTGAAAAGCACACTGTATAAAAACTACTGAAAAGAAATAGAAAATCAAAATAACCCTTTATCTATTGAAAATATTGTTAATTGTAATAATATTAAACTTTCTAAATAAGAAAACTTTAAGTCCAGATGCTTCGGAGGGGAGTCTATTAAGTACCTGAGGAAAAAATAAAACCATTCTCATACAAACTCTTTTAAAATACAAAGGAAAAGGAAACTTTTCTCGACTCATTTTATTAACACTGCACAGCCTTGATACCAAAATTTCACAAACATAAATTGAAAAACGAACAAAAAATGACCAGTATTACACATGAACATAAATTCAAAATTCCTTAAGTTTTGCCAAATTTATCCAGCAATATATTAAAAGGTTAATACTTCAAACAGAAGATAGGAAAGCAAACAGAACCTAGAAAAGGTAAGAAAAATAAAAGTACATAACAAAATGATAGATTTAAGTGCAAACATATCAGTAATTATATTAAATATGAGTAAATATTCCAAATTATTAAAAGTAACTATATAATGTTTAAAAAATCTTCTAAAACATAAGATAGAGAAAGGGAGAAATTAAATAATTAAAAATACATTTTCATTCCCATACGTGCAACAAGAAAAAGCTGAAATGAAAATCAGTGACTATCCTTCGGTCCGTTGGAAAAATGAATTTACAGGGTCAACTATCATTCTGAAATCTGGAAAGATAGGTGAATTCAGAATGTCACAGCTGAGAAGCTCTGGAGCCATAAGCTGATAGGAACATGAAAGAACATATAGGTAATTATAAGCAGAGAGACTGAAATTCTAAGAATAAAAAGAATATACTAGAAGTCAAAAACATTGTAACAGAAACTTTGCCTTCTTTGCACTCACTGGTAGTCCAGACATGGCCAAGAAAAGAATCAGTGGGCTTGAACACAGGTCAGTAGAAACTTCCCAAATTTAAACTCAAAGACAGAAAAAGGATGAAGATAAAACGCAGGAAAAAAACATTGAAGAGTTGTGAGAAGATTTTAAAAGATGTAATATAAAAGTAACTGGAATTCCAGAAGAAGAAAGAGAGAATAAAGCAGGAAAAAAATCTGAAGTAATGATGGCTGAAAACTTTTCAAAATTAGTGACAGATACCAAATCCTAAATCCAGGAAGCTCAGAGAACACCAAGCAGAATAAATATACAAAAATATAAGTTTAGGCATATTATATTCCAACTGTAGAAACCCAAAGACAAAGAAGAAACCCTGAAAGAAGCCAGAGGGAAAAAACCTTGCCTATAGAAAAACAAAGATAACAATTAGTAAGACTTCTCTCATCAGAGACCACACAAGGAAGAAGAAAGCAAAGTGAAACACTTTAAGTATTGAGGAAATTCCACCAATCTAGAATTCTAAGTACAACAATATTATCTTTCAAAGGTTAAGGAGAAATAAAGTCTTGTCATTCAATAAAACTTGAGAGAATTCATTATCAACATATCTGTCATGCAAAAAAATGTTAAAAGACATTCTTTGGAAAGAAGGGAAATTATATTGATCAGAAATTTGGATCTACATAAAGAAAGGATAGCATCAGAACAGCTAAACATAAAGGCAAAAGAAAACATTTTATGTTTTATTCTTAGTTTATCTAAAAATAAACTAAGATAATAATAGTAACAATATGTTTGAATGATTATGTCACCTGAGTAAGTGGAATGAATGACAGCAATGTTGTAAGGGATGGAAAGGAGGAAAATATGCTAACAGTGTTAACGGAAGTTGAAAAGGTTATACATTGTATGATTCTAATTATACAACATTTAGGAAAAGGTAAAACTCTAGCTATGATAAAAAGATTAGCAGTTGCCAGGAGTTTCAGTGGAGGGCAACAGGGTTGAATACTGAAGTACAAGGTATCTTTTAAAGCAATGAAACTATTCTGTATGATAATGTAATGGTGGATACCTGACACTATGCATTGATCAAAACCCATAGAACTTTATAGCTCAAAGAGTAAATTTTAATGTATGTAAATTTTAAAAACTAATTTAGTAGGTCAGGGGATTCCTAGATGGAATGTAGAATATGATTAAAAATTCTAATTGTTCTAATAGTATATGAAACATTACTGAAGGAGGTAGAGGAAAATGAGCAGAGTCTGTAACACTAAAGGCAAAACAAACTCTACATAAGCACTGTACTTAGTTGGTAAAATTTTTTCCTAATTATGAGTTAATGATTCTAATGCTGCTGTTTTTATACTGGAATTGAACATTTAAGTGAACAAATGGTACATGGTCAGATCCAGGTTTGTTACTGTTGGAATGGGAATTTTTAGGTAAGTGAGGGGAGGAGATGAGGATGCTATTTATGGTAATGAGTTAGATTTGAAGACAGTATAAACTCATGTTTAACTGAATACAGATGCGTATAGTTACCTGGATAAAAATTTATAGATATGAACATATACATAGGTTAGAATGCATACATGCATTTCTTTCTGTCTGCTGAGAGGACCTAGAGGCAATAATACCGAAATAGCAACAAGCACAGTTAGTACCAGATCTTTGTTTCTAATACTGTTCTCCATTAGTATTCGGAACCAGTGCTCCATGGAGAAATGACTGATTCTGTAAATGGGGTTGGAAATACACAAAATCACCCTGGAGCATCTTATAGGGCCAGAAAGTAATAAAGTCCTTCTGAAAAAGTAACCACAATGATGAGGCTATGTTAAAGGGACACAGGAGGGACCTGAAAGAGCTTACAGTGTCCAGAGCTGGGACAATTTGAGCAACAAAGTAGTCTGGATCTAATCCAATGTACAAAATAAAAATCCATAAATCCGTACTGATATAAATGACTGAATAAATGAGAGAGAAAAGACAAAGAATTATGAATTATTTAGATATTCTTCCCTTAAGAAAGTAGGTGTAATTTTCACTGTTAGCATGGGCTGCACATAGTAAAATTCCTTCAAATAGTACAGTATGCAAGGGGCGGGTGGTGAACAGGCAATATTATAGTGAAGACAAACCTGACAAACACTACTTCAGCTAAGTGATCTACATGATCAAGGTCAATACCAACAGCAATTAGTCATGTTCAGAGCACGTATCCTTAATATGACATGATAAAAATGACACTTTGTCTCTGTGATCTTCTTTCCCAAAACTCATAACACCAATTCAATGACAAGAAAAACAGACAAATCCCAATTGACAGACATTCTACAAAATATCTGACAACTACTCCACAAAACCGTTCAAGTCATTAAAAAAAAAAAAAAAAAAGACAAGTCTGAAAAACTGTCACAGCCAAGGGAAGCCTAAGGAGACATGGAAACTAAATATAACATGATAGGTTTCTTGTAAGGTATCCTGGAACAGAAAAAGGACATTCAGCGAAAACTAAGGACATCTAAATAAAGTATGGACTTTAATAATACTGAATCACATTGGCTCATTAATTCCAACTAATGTGTCATACTACTGTAAGATAGTAATCAAAGAGGAAACTAGCTGTGGGTGTATCGAAACACTTTGTACTATATTTGTAATTTTTCTGTAACTGTAAAAGGGTTCTAAAATTAAAAGTTTATTTTTTAAAAACTTGCATGCACAACACACACAAAACACTCATACCCCGCCAACATCAACCAAGAATAAAATGCTTTTGAGGTTACAGTAATATAAGCAAAACAGACTTTAAGGAAAAGCATTATTAGAGATGAAAAGAAAGATAATGATTCAATTTACCAGAAAAAATATAATAAATCTAAATGTATTCATCTAACAACATATGTTAATATAAAGAAAAAAGAAGCACAGAAAGAACCAGGCAAATACACAGTCACACTGGGAGATTAAAAGACAATCTCACAGTCATTCGCAGGAAAGATGAACCAAAACAAAAATTCACTAAGGATATGGTGTATTTAAATACCGTGGCATTTTGGATGAGACAATTTAGTGTTGTGAGATATTGGCCAAGTACTACAGGATTTAGTGTTGTGAGATACTGGCCAAGTACTACAGGATTCCAGTTTAGTCCCACAAACTAAATGCCAGGTTATTATCACAAACAAACTGTTCCCATACCTTTCCAAATGCTCCTGGGGGGCGGGGCCAACAACTCCCGCTTCTCCCCGTGCCGCGCACACACTGCTTGAACCGCACAGTCTAAATCAGACCCTCTTCTGTGATACAATCATGCTATCATATGTGTGTGTGTACATATAT